>NC_135118.1:8242232-8547500 GCF_050908995.1 Andrena cerasifolii
CAAAGGAACATTGTGTGCGAACAGTGCGGAAAAACTTTTACTAGCGTTAGTATTCTTAACGATCATGTTCTTTACGTACATAATAAGGAAAGGCAATTTGTCTGCGAAGAATGTGGTAAAACGTTTAAACGGAACAGTTTATTGAAAAGGCACAAACTGTCTCATCAGCAATATCGACCGTTTAGTTGTATGCAATGCAACACTGCGTTTAAAAGGTCGCATCATCTTACTCGTCACATGGAAACGTGTCACAGAATTACGCTTGAAAAGAAGAAGAAGGTAAATTCAATTGTACATACTTCGTTTCTAACAAATATATGTGATTTAAGAGGAATGTGCATTTACAATATAATGCTTAACAGGTTGTGAAGCTCATGAAAACGGAAGATGGTCACCTCGTTCCGATACCAGAGAAACCAAGAAACCTTAAGCCCAAAAAGCTAAAAATTAAAGGATCTAATACAGTCTTAACGTCGAATGAAAAGGCCCTGTGCTTTGAGAGCACAGATATTGCTAGTGAAGATTTTAACTCAAGCTTGGAGCTCCAATCACTGCCTAATCCTGACGATCTCTGTGAGAATCCAACATTGTCATTAGAATTTATAAATTTATTACCTACTACAGACTCTACCCCTCAAGTTCTCTCGTTAGTAGATATTAATGCAGAACAGATCGTTACTGTAGAAGTGTCTGGTCCAAAGACATTAACGATGAATAATCTGATAGACCAGTTTGATACGAATTCTAACGAGATACTAAATCTTACAAGTTATCAAGATCTGGAATATCAGCATGGGATTTTAAATTCGGATCAAAATTTCTACGACCATACAAACTACTCAGAGTTATCATTGGGAGCTGCTGAAGGAACGTCGCTTTTTGTAGACTCAAACATTAACAAAGTAGATAGTTTACCGATAGAGAATTACTTAAATCAACCATTTCCATTATTCTTAAATCTTTAATCGAATAGAAAAACAATACTCCATTAGAAAGTTGAAGTACAAACAGAGTTTAATATCTGCAAAAATCAGGAATTTCAATTAAAACTACACGAAGCCACTCAGGCTAATTACATTGTAAATGTAATAAGAAATTTTGAAGTAATGATCGACAAGAATATGTGCTATAGCAGGGTTGACTAACTGGTGGCTCGCGAGCCACCGGGGGCTCCTCCGCTTTGCTGCTACACTAAACGGCCCCCCTTCATACCTACCAGACTCTGACGATCGCAGTGGATTTCTCCTTCTTTCTTTCTCTTTTCGACGGAGGTGCCCTCGGTGGCCCGCGAGCCACCAGTTAGTCAACCCTGTGCTATAGTATCTAGCTTTAACGAAATTGATCATGCATTTAATAAACTAGGATAAGTGTACATGTATAGTTTTTTGAGATGTTTATTTATAATTGTTTATATTAAATTTTATACGAGAAAAATATAAATGTATAAATGCTATAAAATTTTCATAATTTTTTTAGTTGTTTCACTTTGAAAATATACTTTTTATTCAATATAGCATCTTATTTATTAAACCCGGAAATTTCCCATTACAATTATTTAACGTTCCTAAATGTTACAAGCTTTAACACGCATCGGTATAAAAGGAATCTTAGGTTATACTTGGAATAAATATTGACAAAATGTACATACAGAAAAATCAATAACACAAATGTAAAAATTTCGCCATAAATCTTGCACGAAGCGAATATAAGTACATAATTATAACATTGATTTATTTCCGGGATCGCTTAGAATGTATGTATTAAACCGTTTATGTGCATCTGCAAATTTATTATATCATTATATATGTATAACTTTAGTCACAATGAATTTTCATAATCATATCTAGTAAGTGAGAATAACAATATAGTTCTTACTTTATTGTTGGTATATGGATAAATATAAGTATCTTTAATTACGAACACCTGCCTTTCTTGTCACACATTTCTAAATATCGTGAAAAATTTAGCGTAACAACATTTTACAGCAACGTGATTTACACAAAGTATATATTATACACAACACATACATCCTTAATTTTATATCGTTTTCAACATCATGTATATATAATGTAAATATCCGATTTACAAAAGTCGATAACAACTTTGTACATACAATAAAAATATGAATGCAATAAATAAATAAACAAATTGCAAAACCATTCACAATTATGACAGAATATAAAACTTGAACAAAATTTAGATAAAATAATATGCCCCAATAGAATTTTATCAACATTATGCTTTTTGTTTTTTATTTTGCCGGTATATTATTATAGCACCAATCTTTACAGTTCCCTTATTTTTATACCCATATATTTTATGGATACTTCAAGTCGACAATGCTTAATTATATATATTGGTACCTTTTACAATATTTAGCTTTGCGATCAGTTTTTAGTTTCATGCATCATCTAGATTCCCATCGTTCTTTTTTCATGAAACAAATCTGTACAAAAGTAAACCTACAAGTGCTGCGCTTGCTCCTCCAATTATGCTCCATGTAAGCTTCGACGTGGTTTTACTTTTATTCTCTTTCTTTGTACTTTTTGAATCATTATTGCTTTTATGGGTACCAAGCATTTTACGGTACAAATTTTTCTCGTGTTGAGCATCTTTAGCGTTCTTTTCTTTCAAAATTGCCAGCTCCATTTGAATAGCTTTTGTCTCCGGCTCTAATTTTGCCGCTTGAAGTAATACTTGATACGCCGACTCGTGTTCTCCTTTATTATGCAAAATTTTTCCTACGAATATGCAATCAGTTTAATGTATGGGATTCGTTACAATACCAAACGCAATTTTCAATGATATTACCTTTTCTGAAAAGTGCTTTTACATTATGCGGCTGACATCTCAGAACACTTTCTACGCTCCTCAATGCTGCGTCGTAAGCTTGCGTTTTCATTTGAGCAGCTGCTAAATTATTATACAGTTTCATACGATCTTCCAATAGAGCCTGCAATTCTGCATCGGTTGTAGACTCTTCAGCATCATTTTGATGAGAAGTACGATTCTCTATTGGTAGTAGAAACTCTAGTGCCCTTCGGTAACACTGCATCGCCAGCGTTGGTTCGTTACGAGTGAACCACCAATTTCCACGTTCTCGCTTCTTGTTACTTTAAAATAAAGCCATGCGATTACCTATTATTGTAAACGATATTAATGACTATAAGAACAATGATTACCCAATTTCTTTTCGTTGACTAATGCTAAGCGTCTCTAATTCTTCTTCAAGTTCAACAGATTTCAATTCGACTGTATAAAAGATAGTAGCATCGGGTGGTATGTCGGGTTCTTTTCCTAGTTGACCATAAGCAAATCGTGGATATACTTCAATCTCTGCGACTTCATCTACGTCCATAAGCGCAATTGCTAAATCCAATCCCTACGACGAAGGAATATAAAGATGAACTTATTGTTTCTTTTTAAACGATCTAATAATATTATTCTTATATATTAGTGGTAACTATGCAGAATAGGTGTTTCCTCACCGATTTCAATGATTTTTGGATATGTTCTAAAACTCAACATTCTGAACAACATCTTCCTGTACATGTTACCGCCACACGACCTACGTTTTTGAGATATTTGCGAAAAACTTCTGTTGATTTATTGCGACGCGACGCACTGTCGCATTCCACTTCCCAACTTGTCCCGGGTATTAATATTGGTTGGGGATAGATGAATGCGGGAGGCGCGTAAAGCATGGTAGCGAACCGATATGAATTTGGAGATTTGAACCAGAAACTTGCGTACGCCCGTCAGCACCCGGACTCTGTTCGGCAGTGCCGACGCCGCCAGATATTAGGATGACTCTGGTTCTAAAACATAATTTTTTTGCTAAGAAGAGGTTGCCTTCGAGAGCACCTGTTGGGTGTGTGGGAACTCCTGTCAACACCCCAACTCACACCGGTCCGCTAGCATGCTTTACGCGCCCGCGAGCGGGCACGCGCCCCCCGCCCTGTTCTAGCCCCAACCAATACTAATACCCAGGACAAGTTGGAAAGTGGAATGCGTTGCGTCGGAATAAGTCAAATGAAGTTTTTCGCAAATAGGTATCTCAGAAACGAAGGCCAGCTTCATCATTTGTTTTATCCCATGCTCGCGCATACTCTGCCATGGACGTGTACTATAGGTCCTATGCCTGGATGGAAAGAAGTCGGTCGAGAAACTCTATGGTCTGAATATTAGGCCCGAATAGCATTGGCCAACGTCGACGAATACAAAGTAAGCAAACGGGACATGGGCGGTAAGAAGCCAATGCGAGCGAAGAACCCCTCTTGCCCCTGTGACATTTCAACCGACTTCTTCCCATACATTATAGTAGTAACAATAGTTTTTTGCGAATATCTCGGAAACAAAGGTCGAGCTGCGGTAACATACATAGAAAAAAGTTGTTCAGAATCATGTCCCCGACAATTATTATATTGTAAATATTTGAAGGTCGTCAATCTTGATCAGGAAACACCTGTTCTACATAATTACCGTTGGTACAATAAAATTAGTGCTACTATTTTCAATACATTCATACTCGTATTTAATGTTTGTAAGGGTCAACAAACGTAATAAATATTCTTTATGGCCTGTGAATCAGCGCATATTAAGGGTCCTCCAGACGCTGATGCATGTTGCAGTGAAACGTTGATACATGCATCATGATGCAGGTTTCATGATACATGCTGCTACGTCTGTAGATCGGTTTCCGTGTTTCGGCATCAGAAGCGGAACTGGCATCTTGCTCATTAGCTAGGTGCGTGAGTAAAATGCAAGAGTCATAAAACCTGCATCATGATGCATGCATCAGTGTTTCACTGCAACATGTATCAGCGTCTGGATGTCCCTTTAGGGAAAGGCATTTGTAAGTATAGTTAGAGCACGACACCTGAATCACTTCGATGTCCCCTAATTGAACTTTAAGATCTTCGTGTTCCTCGGCTATCGTACCATCTTTTAGTTTACCAATAATTTTCAGAGTACAGATATCAGCTCTATTCGGTCGCGTCCCAGTTTTACCCTTTTTTATGACTTTCTTTCTGAGCTGCCCATTCCCTAAAATATCTATCCACTCTTCGGGCTGGTGATCATTTAAAGCCGCTTTGGTCATCGGATCTGTTGGGTCGACATCAAAATTTAATTCCTCCTTGATGAAGTCGGCCTGGGTCGTTCCTGAATCAACCGGTCCATCTGCCATCTTAAAAAAATTTCAACAAATCAGCTAGTTTTCTAAAACAAAGAGACTGCGCAACGATTTAGGCGAAAGGAGAAAGGTTTCAGGGGCATTACATAAAGGAATTAGTACTGATTTCCGTTCTTTGGGGCAGTAAAAGTTTTTCATTAAAAGTTGTCATTCTAAAGAAAAACAAACTTGAATTTAGCGACTTAGGAATGTTTAATCCGTACTGCGGAGCACGTTATATTGTTTAAAGTGCGCTTTCTGTTCGATCGCGGGACACGTTTATCGAAATCATGGGTGGATCGTGATCAAGAATTTCGCATTTCATTTGATAGATCGACGGGCATGCAATGAATGTGTAATCGACGGCAGGAAAATTGCACACTCATTTGGTAAACGGAAAAAATTTGAAGCAGGATTATCGGTACAGCTTTTTGTTATGCCACGACGAATTCTAGCCGAACCTTTTAAAACGAAGTCTGCAAAGAAAATACACACCTCCTTATCTTCAAACGTCTCGGCAGTCATTGGAAACGCTAAAAAATGATATCGTACACTTCTGTTTATTTGCCAAACACGCGATACCGGTTAGCTTCAGCCACTATCTGAAATGAGCCTCGGAAAGGCGGGACGGAATTTCGAGAATGTTCAATCGATAATCGAAGTTTACATCAAGTTTGCCACATTGTGATTACGTAAATCGTAACGAATAATCGTTTTGCGCTTATCAAATCCGATGAATCACGTTTAATCGCCAGATAACGCTGGAATAAAATTACGATCAAGTAAATGCCTTTGCTTTATGACAAATTCAAATAATTTATATAACTCGTAACATTTAAACTCGTGCCTAAAATTTTTTAATAGATCCGTAACACCTCTCAACCCCATTTTAATGATCTCTTTTCATCCTTCATGTATGTAATAAAATGGAAGCACATTAAGTATCGTACAGATGCTCGATCTTTTAATTGCAAATTAGCTTCTTCGTCTATATATGTAGATCGCCTTTGTGTATGCAACCATGCAATACAACGCTACAATGACCGAACAAAACGGCCAGTAAATGGTGACGACGACAAGTAACACTTAGAGCATATATGCTCTAAGAAATAACATCGGTGATGAAAAGACATCCTTTTCATTATGTCACAGAGCAGAGTTGTAAACGGTTTATTTGCTTGGATGAATGTTTCATAAATGTCTTTCATAACATTTGTGTATAAAGGTCTATATATGCATACTCAGAAATAAAACTCTGTATGAAAATGAAAGGCTGTTAACACTTCCAATCAATCGCGTAATCTAAGTTTACTTAATTCTGAGCACGACTCGCTTCAGCCTTCTATTAAATTGATACGTTTTGTAATTCCGTGTTTAGAGAGCTTTTTTATACGTTACTGCGCGAAGAGAACGTGGCCAATCAAATAATCACACATTTCTAACATGTGCGCACGCGCAAACGATCCACGTTCGACTGCGTCCCATTCTGACAGAGCGCAGTCGTTGAGAAGCCTTTGTGCGGTTGATTTTCGTTGAATTAGGTAGTCTTCCCATCAATAATGAAGTTACTTTTGTTAGTGGGTCTCGTGCTATCGGTGTTTTGCTCGAGTAGCAACGCCGACGATAAAAAAGGCCCGAAAGTAACGGACATGGTGAGTAAATTCTCCAATACCGGTACATAGTGTAACAGACGCTTTGTTCACAAAGAATTTTTCTTTCCACACGAAGTAAGGTAAAAATAAAATTCCATAAAGCAAATGTGACCGATTCTTGCAGAATGATACTTTCGCGTTTCTATTTACTGAAAAATGTAATTCACAGTAATACTTACTTTCACTTATTTTTAACACGTGCACGTTTTAGCCAAAGCTTTTAAATCAAATTCGGTCGTTCGTATTTTGTAAATTATTCACATTTTCTATGTAAAACTTCGATGGTACGTGGTTAAGAATTTGTAAGATTCTAAAAAGAATTCTTATATATTTAGGTATGGTTTGATATTAACATTGATGGTAAACTTGAGGGAAGAGTTGAGATTGGTCTCTTCGGAAAGACTGTTCCAAAGACTGTTAAGAACTTTGTAGAATTGGCTAAAAAGCCTGAAGGCGAAGGATACAAAGGCAGCAAGTTCCATAGAGTCATTCGGGAGTTCATGATTCAAGGAGGAGACTTTACAAAAGGAGATGGAACTGGAGGTTCGATTACTTCTGTCTTCTCTTTGAAACCCAAAGTTGTTATCAAGCTTCATTAAATTTCATTTTATTAAATTTCATTATATTAAATTTTATTAAATTTCATTTTATTAAATTTTATTAAATTTCATTTTATTAAATTTTATTAAATTTCATTTTATTAAATTTTATTATGTTTCATTTTATTAAATTTTATTAAATTTCATTTTATTTCATTTTATTAAATTTTTATTAAATTTCATTTTATTAAATTTTATTAAATTTCATTTTATTAAATTTTATTAAATTTCATTTTATTAAATTTTATTATATTTCATTTTATTAAATTTTATTAAATTTCATTTTATTTCATTTTATTAAATTTTTATTAATTTTTATAATTATTAAATTTTATTAAATTCTGTAAAATTTTATTCAATTTATCGTAAAAATGTGCATTCAGTTTCGTATTAAGTGTTCACAAAAATATTGGTCAATCTTAGGGCACAGTATCTATGGAGCTCGCTTTGAAGACGAGAACTTCAAGTTGAAGCACTATGGCGCTGGATGGTTGTCTATGGCGAATGCTGGAAAAGATACTAATGGTTCCCAATTCTTTATCACCGTGAAACAGACACCGTGGCTTGATGGTAGACACGTTGTCTTCGGCAAAATAATTAAGGGAATGGTATGTTACATTATTCAAAGATAATGTTATATATTTAAATGCCACGTGCGTTTATTACACAATTATAATTTACAGAGTGTGGTACGAAAGATTGAGAGCGTAAATACCGATACTCGGGATAGACCAATCAAGGACATCGTAATTGCCGATTGTGGGGCGGAAGTTGTAGCCGAGCCATTTAGCGTAACGAAAGAAGATGCTACCGATTAAAGCAATTTCATTTTTGTCTACTATTAAGAGTATAGATTATATATAAAGACTAACAATTAACGATTGCTACGTATTAGAAGAAGGAATTTATTTACATTAATATTCTGACTTGATAATTCTGTGTGCCTTCCAAATTGATTTACTAGAGACAATGTGATAATGAATGCTAAAGTTCACGAACTGCTGATTAAAGTTAAAACCGTTCTTATTTCAGTACAACTGCTTGCAATACTGTTATGAATAATTAGGACACGTTACACGTAAGGTATCACAGCAGAATATTAGGTTTCATAATTTCAGTTTCAAAAAACATTCAAACTGAAGCAGGTATTTGTAATATGTCATGGAGCATACAGAGTTGTAAAAGCACAATATTGTATGAAAGGTATCTTATCATTAATTGTTATCTTATCCCAACTTTTATAGAAACATACACATGTAAAGAGGCGCAATAAATTTTATATACATATACCTAGGGTGAATTCTTTTTTAATCAAAAATAATTATAATTCGTTTAAAACAATGTGTTTTCTGCTTCCCCTGTACCCCCATGCAAATAAAACAAATCTATATAGTTCGATGTAGAACCTTATAAGAGTCAGCTTGGCTGACTCAGCTACATGGACTAGGTATACAGTATGTGCCACAAATAGTTGCACTTTTTTTTCTAACAGCGCTATAAGAACCTTTCACTTTAAAGGTCCTGACATTCTCACCAGTAAAGTCTCAGATTCTACTTCACACTTTACAATATGCACATTCACGTACATAAAATTCAATTCAACGACTCTGAAGCAAATATGGTTAAATACTTTTGCTAAATATAAAGCGACCAGACATCCCGGATTGGTCATGTAACCTTTTACATTTTCGCAGTGGCATAAAGTTACTGGTTCCTCTATTTTTTTTGTTGTGAAAAAATAAATATTTTTAATTTCGATTCAATGTATCACTTTGTAACGACTAGTATGTATTTTTAAATATACTGTAAATGCTTTAATAAACTATGGAAAAGATCTCCTCACGGATCTGTTAACCCTTTTTTTTGCTTGCCGCTTGCTTGTCCCGCATTGGAACAGAAAATATTTGGTCACTTTAGCTAAATAGCATATTCTGAATTTAATTTCTCGTAATATACAATCCTTTGTATAATAAAAACTTATTGGAATAAATTTTTCTTAAATTCATGAATAAAACAAATATTATTCGTGAGTAACAAATAACTTACTTTTCGAATAAAAACTCGTGTGGCCTACGTGCACGTTGAGGGGAAGGAGGTCCTACAGGAGCATTCATTCGAATGCTTTCTATTTAATACGAATAATGAACATAGAACTGATGAATAAAAGCTATTTCCAATAAAGATTATTCGTTATTTACGAGCTTTGTCGCGTATTTATGAATGAATTCTTGAATTTTACTCGTTATTTAAAATAAACTTTGTCTATCCCTACTGCTATTTAGGAGATTGCGCATTGGCATCATTAGATGCGTACCAACCAATTTCAACTCCCCGGTGTGTCGTAACCTCGCAACTTAAATATGTTGACACTTATCAACTATTTCTTTTCTTTGACATTACAAAATTCTTTCACTCTACGATGTGATAGAACTACTTCGTATCAGAAGTAACAATTAGTATTCGGATTTCATTCTAATCGTTCCACCGATTGATGATTGAAATCGTTTGGAACTTAAATAATTCGGCATAGGAATTTGATATATAGACATTATTATTTAAGGGAACAAAATGATCAAAATCAAATCTGTATTAATTTATGGCGCATCGTTTTTATTTTTAATGCTACTGCTTCTGTTCTACATACTCGGAGCTGCCCGTTACATTACGGATTTCGAGGAGAATACTTGTGAAATGACATATATGTTTGAGTACCCACAGTATGTGGTAGGTAAACATAACATGAGATTTTGTTGTGATTAAAAACAATGAATGAATACTACCTCATTTTATTTGAATCCCATTTAAACGCAGTACGTTCTTCTTGCTTGCTACATTGGACTTTACTAATGACTCAGTACTAATTGAAAATTACTATATATTGAACGAGTCGATACATTGGACAATCTATAGATATTATTATGAAATTGCTTCTGATAATGCATTTCTTAATAGCAATTAGAATAAAAATTTATGCGCTAGCTTCGATGCAAAGTCTCCCTCTTACTTTTTATAAGATATTTTGTAATTAATTTGTAATCCAAAGAATATAATTAAAAGAATATTAATTATAAACAGCAATATGGTTTATTATACCTTTATATTAGGATTATCGTTGTATTAATACTGGTACTACATTCTTTATATATTACAATAAGGATCTTATTATTCATATTAGAGAATCTCCTTGGATGACGAAACAGAAGAACGTTATCCTAGATATGGATTATACGCATACGGAGAAGGTTTCGTCACAGAGAAACTCAGAAGAATGTATTTCTCAGGGATACCAGTACTTTTTGTACCAGGCAATGCCGGATCTCACGAACAAGGTTTTTATAATCCCTTCTTAATGTCCTTCCGTGTTGGATGCAACCAAATTCTAATGTTTCTGCTTGTTTTTAGTAAGGTCTCTGGCTTCTGTGAGCTTGAGGAAGGGTTTAAAAGATAGAACTCCGTTTCATTTTGATTATTTCACAGTCTCGTTAGGCAAAGATTATTCCGGCTTATATGGAGGTACATATATTAGAAGAAATACCTTTCGACGTTCTCTAAGAACTAACGCCTCGCGTAATACATTGAAGTAGTAACTAATGATATCTTTATTAATCCAAGGTGTACTAATGGAAGAGACATTATACGTTTCGCACTGTATACAAAAGATTTTGAGTTTGTATAAAACAAATATAGAGAACATCGTGCTCATTGGTCATTCAATGGTAAGCATAAAAACAGTACGTTTATTATAGCAGGAATACTAAAATATGTTTTCGTTCTTGTTTTTAGGGAGGCATTGTAGCTAAAGGTTCTATCCTGCTAACTCCGAACATAAATGCTAGCATCGCAAATATCATTATTACTTTAGGTGCACCTCATACGCCAAGATTAGTGCTGGATAGCACTTTCGCTAGTTATTATCATAATTTTCAAAGTCGTTTAAGTGAAATTAAAGATGCAGGGACAAGCGTGGTATCGATAGGAGGTGGGCCACGAGATCTGCTCGTGACCTCGACGCAAAGTTTAGATTCGACGGCGAATATCAATGTACTTTCTACTAACATACCAGATGTCTGGAAATCTACGGATCATCTGAGTCTCCTTTGGTGCAAACAATTAGTGCTCTCTATCGTGCGTTCATTGTTTGACTCTGTCGATTATTCTCAAAGACCTCCTAAAATCTCCTCCAACCCTGAGGAGAGAATGCGCGCTTTATCATATCATTTTCGTCACGTAAGAAACTCTTTTAATATCTTCAACGTGTAGGAACTCTATTCCTGAAATGGATTAATTTTATAGCGTGCTTCCGGAAAGAAATTATATGAATACAAAGAGACGATGCAATTCGAGCCTGGTGGCGAGTGGATAGAAGACATTCGAAGACATTATGTATGGAGTAATAAGGACTCGTCTAAAAGGACATCCTCTGTTTATCTCATGATTAGACTGAACGAACAGCCAGACCATTTAACTATCGACACTGTAAACTTAGAATCCAAGGATTGGCTGTTTGCGTGTACAGCATCCAGTATACAAGGACAATCAAGAGTATGGTACTGATAGTTTCCCATTCACTTCTTCTTCGTATTGTATAACAGTTGAGGAATCGTTATAACAAGTATTATTTATTTATCATCTTTTAGCAACTGGGGTTGGAACCTGACAAATAGGACAAGAATTTTACCAGATCCTCTGCATCGTTTGAGGAAAACTGTCGATCTAAGCCTTCGGGAAATAAAATATCCTGGTGCGACGCATGTTATCATAAAAATTACTCCAGGTGATTTAGAGAAATATGTTGCCGTAAATATTGACTTATATTCTTACGATACAAGGCTCGTACCTATCAGGGGTAGCGTACCTCTATTAAAAACTTTACTTCCAAGACTCAAAGCAAAACGAACCGACATTGGACACATCAGATATTATGCTACTCTCGTTAACACCATGGATGCGATAACAGTTGAGCTTAAGGCGTTTGAATGCACAGATCCGAAGCACCATGCGATTGTCGAGTTTATAGAACCATGGAATATCGGTACTACGCAGATTCAGTTTTTCACAGTTGTGTAAGTGTGACAGATCTTATTAATTCACATACAAATCCTCCAAGTTCGACAATGTAACGCGAAAGAAAATTTCCAACGTTTTAGGGATAATGGGCCGAAAACGATGAAGGTTCAAACTGGAGATAAAGATTCTGACGCTACTCCGAGTTTACGGATAACTTTGGATTCAGCGTGTTCGTATGAAATTAATATTCAGGAAAGCGGTATTATAGATCAACTCTCTTGCATTGTACGGGATCGCTGGCATCTTCTGTATACAACGATTATCAGTATACTATTAGTGTTCTTATCAATAAAAGTCAATCACGGTTGTGAAAAACTTCCAACAATAGCGGTTACAATAATTCTCTCGTACTGCTACGGTTTAATGCTCGAGTGTTTAGTTTCTCTGGCAATTCTTTGCGTGTTCACTATCGCGCTGTGCTGTTCCATTATATTCCTTGGTTCGGTGGCACACAGTATCGCCGTCAGGTAAGATTTAATTATGCGTTTTTGCTACAGTAAATATTATACGATTGAATTTATTCATTTCTTTTAGATTCTTGGCACGGGCAATAGCTTTCTCGACGACATGGTCAGACTGGCTACTTGGCGGATTAAATCAGTTACCATTTATTACGACGATCCTTGTATTATCTTTAATTCCAGCGACCTGCGGAGCCCTAGCTATGATAATTTCAGTTTTTCTGTACTTTTTAAACTTGACGAGAATGTATGAAGATTATTTGGAGGAACTGCTAATGGCTTCGTTATCACATTTTAACTGGATGGGGCGATTCAGGAACACGAAAGATAATCCTGAAGAGCACGAAAATACAAGACGAAAGATATTCAATCATCTTATACTGTTTATAATTTGGTGTTTTACTGCTGTGCCAGCTATACCATCTGCCCTCGTTTGGGCAAAGAATTTCAGGTTCTTATTTCATTCTCTTTTATATAACACGCACGTATGTATGAGGTGCATCGGCGTAGTTTAATCTCAACATTTTTATAAACTTGTTTCAGTTACGATATGAAACTTTCTACAGAAGACCCTTTGCTAGTCCACAGTTGGACAGTTTTAGTAGCATGCAGTACATTGGGATGGGTACAAATCCCTCCTAACAATCTTGGAAATCGATCGCGAGTATTAGCTAGGATATTATATTTCTCAGGCTGGGTTGTCCTTTTAATGGGAGCAGCACCCCGTGCATCTTTTTATCAATATTATATGCCACCTATAGTTGCCGGAGCTGTTACTCTCATTGCATTACATTTCATTGTACCCTAGACTTATATTTCCTGGAAGGAAAATGTCGGATTTATAGATTGTTTTCGAATATATTTCGTTTGAATGCAGAGTTTATTTTAAAAATACTCAATGTGTAATATAAAAAGCAAAGCTGTCTAACTGAATTGTAATTAAGATAACAGAATTTGTGTTTGTGAATCATTTCAAACGAGTTATACTTTACTCACCATGAATTAATCTCCTTATTTTCTACAAATAAGTAGCTACAGAAAATTATTAGGAATTGCTGATTAAGCTGCTAATGTACACATCACAAAATAAATTACTTTATTTGTCCTTTACGGGAAAAAGAGATATACAATTTTAATCTTGATATATGACCTATATCACCTAACAAACGACCCACGCATGGGTACTGTGCTGCTTCTTAAAATATTTATTACATAAATATTCAAGATTTACGAGAACGTTTGTAAAGTAAAGACAATTCTCTTTCCTACCCTATCATTCGCTTTACTTGCATTACTTAATAAACGTTAAAGTAAGAGTAAATTGAATACATTTAGTTTATATAAAAAAAAATTGAATTTTATACAAATGCATGAGCTATATACTATTCACAAGATAATGATATGCACGTTTATGCAAATTAACAGAACCCGGGAGTAATTATTACTTATATAATTATGTGCCATAAAATTACAGCAGAAACCTAACTTTACATATCAGTAATACAATGCCCACTCGTTTTCTTGCAGGAACGTGTCTACTACTTCTTTCATCGCTAAGTTGGGGATCAGCTGATCCTGAGTTAAGCGGACTCTAGTGACCGGGTCAAAGTGTCCTACCCTTTGCAAATGTTCCTCAATATCTTTTCGCTCGTACGTAACTCCACTTGGCGTAATTACAGGCTCTTGTAAAATCTCAAAACTAATCTTTCCGCACAAATAGTCAGGCACTTCCCTTTTCTATTCAACACGACCATAAAAATCATACATGATATATCATTATTTACATTTACATCTAACGAAAGAGTCTCAGAAGGATTGGAAGCGCACTCACCTTTCTTCTCTCGTCCACTTTTGCGAACAAATCGTTCAGACGAGACATGCACGTATCTCTCTTTTCCTCTACCTCTTCTTTTTTCCTTGCGGATTCGCTCAATGCAGTTTCATCTTCGGCTTTACCGTTCGTATCTTTCTCTACTTCTTGCTCATTTAAAGTAGCCATGCTTCGTTCGGCATCTTCTATTATTAATTGGTTTAAATACGATTGTAATTCAATGTCTTGGGCGATCCTTTGTTCTTCCCTTAATTCAAAACGACGTTTTCGTGCTTGCCTTAATGTACTGGTTATATCGTCCCCATAGTTTCGTTTCTGTTCCTTGGCCAAATCCACAGCTATACCATTGTTGTTTCAGATGAATAATCACATGAAAGATAAGTTCAATAAATGCCATAAAAGAGAATATGTATTCACAAAACACTTTTCTACAGTCAGTCCCCCATAAATAATGCTATTAATAAAATAATACAAGATGCTACCTACTGTTAAGAAAAAAATAAACTCACGCAATTCTATAAGCGCAATAACACACTGTATTCCAATAAATTGTTTTGGACGACCATGTACACCCAGCAGAGAAGGCATGCCTTCTTAACTGTTTCCTCAACGAAAAGAGAGTACAAAGAGTGCAGAGAGAATGAGACCAGTAGTGTGCAGTTCGAAGGCACCTAGAAGGGGGTATCTTCTCCGCTGGATATATGTAATCATCTAGCATGATTTATTGGAACACAGTGTACATGCATAATGTATTTCCCATTCCTCTTTTGAGAATATAATAAATTATGATACTTTTTACTGGTAGCACCACAGAGGAAGTCAAATATATAATTCAGACATTTTTTTATTTTAAAGTGAATTATAAAATAATAAATCATTTACAACTATACCCTCTTAAAAAACACTGAAATTATATTATCTTTTCTAATCAAGCGCAGCCAAGATTCTACTCGAAAATGTGTCTTTATGCTCGAGCAGAACGATTTTAAACATCCAGTAATTACCAATTATGTTCAAACTTGATGGAATTTTATACTAACGACTTGAAATTCATAGAAGGTGACCACAACGAATACAATCTACTAGTTTTATAGCCTGTCTTCGTCAGGCATTACTATGCTATATAATAAGACGCAAAAGAATTTCCACAATTTTTGTTGGAAACTCTGCTAGAAACAACTTTCGCTGCGAAATACGAAATTTTACGACTTTTGCATATCAGATGGGTCTCTGTGCCTGTCTAATTGGTCTTCTGAGGAGCATTTGGAGGGGACTAAATCACATACGTGCCCAGACTCACTACCTGGCAACATTTGAGACCCTCCCCTAGAATCGAAATAACTCACGATATTATTACAACTAATGTGTGACAAAGACCCTGAATCCAAGAAATTTGTGGAGCATATTCAACACCGCTTTTTCGTTTGCCTCCATGAGAGCCCAAATAAAGGGCATATTTCGACTCTGCCTTCAGCGCGTGTTTGTGTCTCCTCCACTTTTTGGAACCTTTCGGTCGAGAGTGAGAACTCGTGAGCGAGCGAAAGAGGATGAAAGAGTCGACACGAAGCTACAGTCAGCTAAGAAAGAGAGAAAGCATGATACTTCGTCTTTCAGCTCATGCTCGAGCAACGAGCTCGACCCGCGTGCAGGCTTAGGTATATACAATGCAGTAGCGGCTACAACATTGTACGTAATACCTATTTTAGGCCCTAGGGACCACCCATTATTGAATTTTCCAAGTTTTTTATTTTTTACGGCATCTTTGGGCGTCTTATTATATAGGATATCATTCGGTACTTTCATAAAATCAGTTTGATCGAGACATAAAGACACTGTCATACGCTGGTCCCTCGTTAGAGACAGCTTAGTGAAACAAACAGAATTCCAGAAGAAGAATGTAGAGCATGTAAGTACCTCTCTGTAAGTGTTTAACGGCTTCATCGAAGAGTTCCAATTCAAGGAGAGCAAGACCCAAGAAAAAGTGACCCTTTACCAGACACGGATCGATATCGAGAGCGCGTCTGCAATCTTGACAGGATGATTCCCATCGTTTCAATTTCAGATGACACAACGCTCGGTTCGTAAAATAAAGCGGTTGGGATGGATTTTTAATCTGCAAGAATAGGGAGCGATGTCGTAACTTGCCTGCGCGTGTTCATACTGTTACTCACTATAGCCTTGGTATAACAGTACGCGGCATCCTCGTATTTCTGGAGATTGAAAAGGCAATTGCCCTGCTCCTTTAACTCCTTGTCGGAGAGGTTGGCGGTCGAGTACATTTTACTCATCTTGGCAACAATTCCCGTATTCCGTCTATTGATCATCTACATAAGAATTATCATCGATCCACGCACCGGATGCTTCTTACAGGAGAAATCAATCGTGAAGTTAAAAAAAAAATCAACCAACACAATCGCACCGTATAACCTTAAACGGGTTCACGTTCCTCCATTTAACGTGTAACACTTGTCAGCACTTGTCAATCATTGACTAATGTGCGACAAAGAAGTTCATAAACAAAGCTGAAGGAAGCTATCCTTCGGAGTAAAGCCGAATCTCCAGGAAACCTTCGCGCGGAAGTATTTTAGTAAATGTTCAATACGCGATATTTCGTGATTTTCAAAATTGTGAAACGTAATTTTCATGATATTTTGTAATTTTTTTTAAAATTGATCTTACAGTAAAATGAAGAATATCGAAGAATGTCTTCTTCAGTTAGGTATATTTTTCGAGACAGAAACGATATGGTTGGTAGTACTTATGCATGAAAGAGATTTTATTATTGAAATTCCACCGATATTTCGATATTATGATGCATATATCTACATAACCATAAGTAGGGTTGTTGCGACTCCCGTTTAGCGGCGTGTAGTATAAGCTTCAGAAACGCGAAGTTCGAATCGGATCACACGACTGTAATAGGAAAGGGAGACAAGGCGAAGTTCGCGCAAGCCTGAGGTGTTTGAAAATAGTTAGAAATTCTTTTAATGAGGGGACTTGAAGATTATAAACTAATCAATACCCACTTGGAAACGGATGTTTGAATAAATGAATCTCACCTTCCTCCCTTCACCTAGGTGTGTAATTACAGCGCAATGTGGTAAAACGCTCATTTTTGCAAAAATCGATAACCGAAACGAATCGAATCGACGAATAGGAATTTAGCTAATAAATCTGTAAATTTGCGATTGGCTCTTAGAATCTAAGACATTTTTGTAATTAACAAAAGGTGGAAAAGCGATGAATATTTAGAAAGCGCCACTTGAGCCTGAAAAGCCATCACGAGTAGTCGTATAAAATAAAAGTTCTGTTCAGATTGAAATTGTGTTTAAAATCGTTTATTTTCTTCCCTTACAGTTACAAATTTACTAAGTTCAAGTAGTTTCATTCCGTTCTTATTACTATTTTCATCATATTTACCATTGAAAAATCTGCGTCCAAGGAGCAGAGTGCCTAAGCACTCCACGGGCGTCGACCCTCGCCGAATTCCCTACCAAGGATCCAGAGGACCCAAACGGCCACGCAACAGGGTGGATGTCCTAATTACCGTGCTCTGACGCCGACTTGCTCGCGAAGGAATTAATTACTGACTTCTCTTACTTTAATTTTGCTTGGTGAATATTTATATTGGTGTTTTGAGCTTTCGAGTTGAAAATGTTAATTTTTCACATTTTTTTAATTGAAATAAAAATACCTCGCTCTAGCGGCGTTTAGCGCAAGTTCTTAAAGCGCGAAGTTCGAACTTTAAAGAGTTAAGGATGAAGTTTATTACATGTGAAATTTGTCTTCGCCTCCTTCCTTATCGCTCGAAAACAATGTATTAATTTTAAAAAGAGGAACGAACGTACGAAGAAGCCTGTTTCTTCGCCTGGCAATTCTTCTCCGACGTTGTAAAAGCACGGACGTGTTGTAATAAAGCTCAACTTTTGATCAATCTTTAAATATCTTTGTTCGTTTCTTAATAGTTCTGGTTAATGTTCAATAATTTAGTTCAGTTCAATAATCTTTATTTCGTTCAAAGTTATTCGTTACAAATTGTCTTGTTCAATCAACTTCGCACGATTCGCGAGCAGAATCCTTTTGGGTTCCACGGACACCGGACCACGTTGAAATTCCCTGAAACAGTCAGAATTCCCAGCCGGCCCCGCAACAGGACATCTACCCTATTATATAAAAAATAAATTTTGTTTATGCATCAGTTTCGGTAACCGGTATTTAGTAGTAATCGGCAATCGCAGTAGGTATTAAAATAACACTAATGTTAATCGAAGGTCAATTTAGGTATAAGCATAAAGGAGTAAGTATTTATAGTTCTATAAATAAATATCTGCTTTTGTGTACAAACTATCCGTAGGATAATTTAAACATTTAATGTTAACATGGTGTATAAACGATTCCAGTAACTTTATTAAATAACTAACTTCTTATAGTATTTACACTTTTTTTAAATACTTATTAATTAAAATTTAGTATAGTAAATAATATTTCATCAATTTCAATTCATATATTAGACCAATCTCTGTATTCTCATATATTCTCTCTAAAATAATTTTAGATGCCTATGTATTTTGTGCAAGTTGCAAAAATATGCATTTAAGTTCAAGACTGTAGGAGCAAAGCGATTATTGCGAAGACAGTTGCGTGTCATCGATTTTTGATATGGTATATATAGAAATAGGCTTTTTTAGAATAGGATGTACTCCAGATTCTACAGCAAGACCCATTCTGTGTTTGAAGAATTCCATCATTTTCTTCGCTACCATTTTATTAGTTTCGTACACTTCCGAGTGTTCCATGTACTCGTTTATCTGTAAGAACAATAAGTCTGTACTCGTAGTAAACAGAGAATGCGTAAATACATAGCAAAGATCGTTACCTCCATCCACTGGCATTCGGAAATTTCTCTGTTACATTTCTTAATGTCGAAACTAGTAGGTGACAAGTATACAATTACATATATATCAGAACAGCCGAATGCATGGTCATGGGCATGTCTGAAACCTATTATACATTTAAAGGTAGTCTGAATACCGGTTTCTTCTAAAACCTCTCTCCTCACGGCTGTTTCTAAATCTTCTCCTACAAAAACAGGACAGTTATCGACACCTATGCATCCTGCGAACAGTAATAGAAATACCTACCTGGTTCTACGTAGCCACCTGGCAGTTTCCACATTGCCGATTTGATCGCGTACTTTTCCTTAATCGTTAACACCTTATTACTTTGCGCGTCGTAAACGAACGCTCCGACGCCTAAATTCGTATGAGCATAATGTGGAACATTGCATTCTTCGTGCGTGACTATCCATCGATACAGCGTAACATATTCTTGTCGTGCATGATGAAACTTAAATCCTTCGTTGACGAGTACAGGTATCCACTCTGAATGTGATAAATGTACACGGAACCATACTGTGCGTTTCTCCTCCTTGATCCACTGTTGCAAAGAAACTGCAATAAAGTTACAGTACCCTTTCAATGAGAACGACTTCTCCCTTAAATTTCCGAAAGGGATCGAGAAGTGAAATTGAAAAGTGAAATCCTTAATTCTGACAGGATACGAAATAGTCTATAAAATTCTTGCTGGTAAGTGTTATATTACGCACCTGTGAGACGTTGAGCAAAGTCTTCGGGCGTGCAAGACTCCTCGTTGGAATCGACTGTCACGCCATTGTAATGATCGACGCGCCCTTTAAAGCACGGCGATGCCATGATGACGGAAGGTTTGCTACGATTCGTTGTGTAACACGCTACTGGAGATAGGTTTGGATTGAAAAGGAAGGTTTGTTTTTTTAACGCCGTGGTAATGTGACCGAGTTTTGATGTTACGATACTGCGCATTGGGATATATTGAAATCTGCTCGGGCGACGAACATTTTCAGAGATTTTCCAACGGAATGTCGCGACGTGATCTGTCTCGTGGTTTTTCCTTGTAAAGATGTAACGCTGCTGGAAGTCTTTACGTAACATGAATAGAAACTTTTTTACAGTGGTGCGTACAGTATTAACGCGAACATGACGAAACATTCTAACCTGATACTGCCATTATAAATAAAATCTTAATAACAAATGTATTATGTAATCCATAACGAAATACTTTCCCGCCTGCGTATATAAATAATTACCTGATTCCACGATATATGTATGCTACGATCTCCAAGTACGAAGGCGTACTTATCGTGTCACGTAAAGTGGTTGCCTAGTTGATCAAATCGGACGTACTTACGATCCTTCGTGCTATCTGGGAATTGTTTGTTAATGTACGATAAACGTAGCATTTCGTTACATAATTGACAAGCACATTTAAAAATGTCCTGATTTTTACTACGTCGCGACAAACGTTGCAACATCAAACATCGCGGACAAATATATAAAACATTTGCATAAAACTTGTACATTGAACAGGGAAATAAAAACATACGTAAACCACTTTGCATATTAATATCATAAACACGCATTTGCTTTCTTTCCTTCAGTCTTCCGATGAATATCGTACATTTACGAAAACAAACGCGGAAACAAAATACTTAAACGTGAGCAACATAACGACGAAGAAAAGTGGAAAAGTAATTCTTATATTATAATTTTCTAACAATTCTGCTAAGTAATACTAAATTCTCCCAGGGTTATAATAAATAAATACACAGTCGGATTCGAAAGGAATCAGAGGATGCAGTCCCGTTTTTTGTTCCAAAACGACTCCATATCCTCGTACACCTTGGCAGTAGGGGTATTATAATGAAGAGCCTCGCAAATGCGGCAATAGTGTCTCGAGACGCTACCGAAGTATCCGTGCTCGTTGATCACGCGATAGTCCCTGCGCCACTCGTGGAACTTGAGGTACTCGTCGCCGTGACGATTCAGATAACGAATATAGTTCGCCAGAGCGGCGGGGTTGGCGAAATCGCTGATATGCAAAAACGAGCGAGGCGGCAGCAACTGCTCGCAGTCCCTCTTTGGTGCACCCATTATTATCGGGACCGTTAATTTGCGATAACCGTGCCAAAACACTTTCTCCGTTATGTACTGTCTGCAGTTGGAATTCTCGAAAGCCAGGTAGAATTTGTACGCATTCAGAGCGAGGCAATCCCTGTCGAAATGGCCCGGGCAGGCAGTCACGTTGCCATTCAGACATTTCCCGTATATATCGAGGTCGTCGCCGAGGAGCGACTTAAGCTCGCTAACGTAGTTCCATCTTCCGTTTGTGCCGGCACAGTTACTGCCCATCACGGTAGCTAGCTTAGTCTTCGATTCTTTCAGAGCGTCCTCTGAGAAGTCCGTACCCCCCGAATTCGCGTGCGATCGGTAAATCACGCGGCCGTAAGGCATGGGTACATCGCTGTCCATTCGATACGTCATCGACCAGTTGAATACGCCATTGTAGTTGGATATTTCTTGATTCCCGTAGAGGAAGGTGTGCTTCGGCGATTCGTCGGTGAGAAAGATCCATCTCTGATCCGAGCGTCTTTTAATTGGCAATTCCGACCTGTTTTTCGTCAGATGGAGATGGAACACAACCGCGTCAGCCGCATCTAAGTCCTGCGACCGATAAGTCAGCGCACAGTTCTTCACTGTGCAATTCTCCCACGGTGAAAATCTAAATTAATAATCGTGGTAATTTAATTTCCGAACGAGCTCGACGCGTACCGGTATTTAATTAAAATTCGTCAGCTTTCTATTTTGTTTCCGTTTTACTAACGTAATATTTGTGAAGCGTTTAATGTGCCTGCGCTCCAGAAACTTTCCATGCTTCCAAATTAAAATTAGGTAGGGCTCTTTCTTCGTATTGATTGCCGGCGGTGGGAGACTTTCCTCGGACGATAGGAGCCACTTTCCAAGCAAAGTCATCTTATTAATCTAACACGAAAAGGGAGGGCGAATTAATTATGTAAATAGTAGGGGTGCGCGGAGGCTCGCAAGGGGATCTTATGGTTGGCGTTTAGAAGTCGAATGGCGATTTGTTGTAGGATATTTCGTTTTTCCAACTTTCAATCGGTTTTGAGGAACACAGTTTATGTGGCAATAGAAAAGATAAAAGTAGACCTTTAGAGCCGCATATCGCACTGAAAGATCCATCTCTTGAGATATGAATAGTGAATGTAATAAAAGTAAAGGTAGGGCAGACAAATTTAAAATGAAAATGACGCGCTCACGTTGGAATTCGTATGTAGACCAGATTTCATATGACGAATAAAATTTGAAGGTTTATTTGTAAATAACAAATGTTCCGAACATAATACTATTTCTGATTTGAGGGAAGCGAGGTACTGGGAAGAAGAGGTAACGTGGGAGCACGTTTTGGAAACGTGCAGCGGTGAGGAGGAAAGGGGCGAGGGAAGACAGGAAAATATAAGAATGATATTATGGGAAGGGGAGGGGGGAGGGGAAGGGTGGATGAAAAGATGGAGGAAAGAAGACAAGGGAGCACGGAGGAAAATCGGAGGGGCGAGGAGGGGGGAAAGTAAGAAGTAGAGGGTAATCGGATAAGAAATAGGGTAAGGAACGAGAGAGAAAGATAAGTGCGAAGGAGGGGGAATTAGGTTAAGTTAAGATACATGTAAACGGAAGCCATTGTAACCTTAAGGGGAACAATTAAATAAATACAATACAATACTATTTCTGATTTACAGACATCTACTAACACCTAAATCAGACTTCTCGCTTACGACACACGCGCGCGCAACAATACCGTCTAAGGAATTTAAATTCATAGCTCCTTATAGCCTTGTTTTGTATCGTTTACAAATTACGAAATAATCTACAGAACCTCAGCGTTCAACATCGATCTTCAGTCCTCTAAATTTCATTAACACCCGCGACCCGCCTACCATAAGGTCTCCTGGTCGGTGAAACTGTTTGGCACCTACGCGTTCTTAATACGCATGGGTGCAAAGTTCAATTAACTCCGACGTATCCGTCGCACGAACAGATCAAGTATGCATTCCTATTTTCACGGTGTTGTAAAAAAAAAAATATGGGAGAGAGAATGAGAGGTATTACTTGAAATAGATTTCACTGAATAAACACGAACGTACCTGTTCGTCGGTGAGATTCCGTTTCCTCGTCGACGTCGCCAAGGCTTGCACTGTGTCCGGTCGGAGTTCCGCTCGCCTCGCGACCGCATCCTTGTCGGCTTTCTCGCCGAGGTGGCTCGAGAAAATGATCGAAGTTGCAAGAAAAATCGTAGAACCGACGCATAGCAAGAGCAATATTCGCGCGTACCGCGGAATCCCGGGCATCGTACTTTCGTGTATTTCGACGACGGTGCGTGGCGAGTGCTAACCGAAGCATATCGGCACTTGGTCTTGACTGCGTCCCTGTTCCTCGCGTTGCCGCTTTTCCGTTTTCGGATCACGAGTCGTTTTGAACGCAGCGAAATTGGCGGGGGACGAGGAACTGACCAGCGCATCGTCCGAGCGCGACGACACTAGTCGAGCCGATGTTGACAGGATGGAGACTAATGAAAACACAGGTTGAAAGGACGGAAGACATCTGGAGGGAAGAAATAGGCCCGGCCAACGGTCGACAAGGCTACCTTAGACGTGTGCTGTAACTGATCGTTGATCTCGATTGTCTTGGTTAACCAAGTGTGACGGTCCTCGGCGTGGCAAGCTGCGAACATTACCTCCAATGGTGACAGACTGTTGCACTTCTGTCGCTTTAAGTATTTGACAACTGTTTACGGAGGTTATTTGAAGCGAATCGAGCTCAGCTTCGATGGTTTACTACTTGTTACGATATTGTGATGTTACAGGGTTATATTACTGTTGGTGTCTCTTTGTAAATAGTAGCTTGTTGAATACATTATTTGTTGCTTTCATTCAATGATGCCATGTGTTAGATGTTCGTACTTTGGGCGTTTCAAATTAGTAGCACCACAGACCAGGTATAGAATAGACTTGACATCCAATGTATTTTTCTGTCCCGGGTTTGGGGAGTCGTAGGACCCCTTATCATTTCAGGGTCGCATGCAACGTCAAAGTCGCGAAACAGATTGTAACGCTACGCGTGGCAGGGACCTTAAAATTCGGTCATTTGCGAACCGTGATTTACAAATGTTTATGTTACGATGATAATTTAGACACTGGAGATGTCCGGCAGTGACTGGGAGTGTCCAAAATGTTATTGTAAGATAAACGTTTATAAATCGCGGGTCGCGAATGACCTATTTTATCCGTCTTGAATTCTGATTCCTACCACGCGTGGCGTTACAATCTATTTCGAGACATCATCGCTAACGTTGCATGCGACCCTAAAATGGTAAGGGACCCACCCACACACCGGATCTTCAGCAGCACAGTTATGCAAGGAACTTAGATCAATAAAACAAGTTAATTACCCAAATTACTGATTCAACAAATAACAATCCGTCTATTGTTTCATTTTAAAACTCCAAGAGTAACAATCTCTGTTGATGAAGAAGTTTTCACATCTGATAATTTCCTTCATCTTCTTACAATAATACATTCTCTGTACTATAGATGTCACTACAGTCACAAATACTGAAACAACATCTGCAAAACAGAATAGAAGTTTCTCCGTATCCCTTACCTCTATTCAATTAGAAAAAGAACAATTTACCACTGCATATTCATAACATCTTTCATGTATGATAAATATAAATATCCATCAGAAATAAGAGATCTTGAAAGAACTCACTTGCATCTAATTTGTACTTCAGAAGTGTATGCATAAACTTAATCCACTCTTTAATTCAAAGGGCGAATACCACTTACGCTCAAATCGCCCGCAACGCCCGTGAATCTCGTTTTAAAATTTATGAAAATCTCTTGAAATATGGAAGAGAAATCTATGAAAAAGGCATTATCGGAAAATACAGGTTCTTAAATATAAATTACGACTCGAAAACAGGAACATATAATTTATGATGTTCGTTTTATTATAAAAGCGAAAAATTCCTACGGTCGTGGGCGATTTGGGCGCAAGTGGAATTCGCCCAAATTAGACCCCTCTCTGCCGCTAATTCAAGTCGAAATTTGAATTATATTATCGTAAGAAGGGAACGCGCGTGCGCCGGTCACGGGTTCCGGAACGTGTGCGAGTGCTCCCACCTTAACCCGCCGCCTAGTCTATGGTGGTAAGACAGTGAACAGTTGGGACAACAGGAAATAAGTATGGCAGCATTGCGCCGAGTACGAAGGTGAATTCGTGCGAAACACGTTCGTTTCCGACGGTGGTTCGATCGAGCGGAAAAGTCAGCACTGTAATGATAGTGTGCGATGTCGTGTGATAAGATGTGCAGTGTTTTGTGACGAAAATAACAGCCCATCGCGGCTGAATCGGATTTTCTGGCGTTGGATCGTCGCCGCACGAGACGCATAATTGGCAGTGGCCTCGAGGTGGCAGGTACGCAACATATAAAAACACCCTTGAAAACATTTCAACCATACTCCCTTGCCCTCTGTTACAACATTGTACAAACGAGATCGTCGGCAGTGTGTCAGCGTTACTGGCGCTGCGTGTTATCGAGCGATTCTTCTTACCCTGCGACATCACTGAATCGTTTACGACCTGGATCGGGTGTGTTCTCTGTTGTCATCAACAGGACATTGACTCCTAGGATGTTGCCCTCTTTCGACCTTCCCCTTAGTCTTGCCTCGCTGCGGCGTAGAACGGAGTAGTATCGATTCTTCTTTTTAGAGACCCAGTCGACCCGCGTATTATGCGAGATTGTTTACAATATCGAATTGTGGTAGGACGACGGTGTCGCTGGAATAACGATTGATTCGGAACATTCAGACTGTGATCGCTCTGACGATGACCTACAATCTTCGCACGTAAACAGTGCAATTGACGATGTGGTGTTGAGTTCAATTAAAACGTCCGTGATTGGTTGGATACTTAAAGTAGCCTCTTGTTCGGCAAGGGCCAAAAGTATTCATCCTGATCATGTTAGCGACACTGGATTCAGTTTTCTTAGATAGTTACATCAGCGCGGGTTTGGTCATCGATATTTTTCCGTTAGTGGTAATATCGTTTTCAAATTCCTAGCTTTACGGTTAGATACTATTAACTACGAGATACGACCTTCGCGTTTTATCTCACAAGGGTCTTATCACAGCGTCAACGTTTTTCTGTATGTACGAGGTACGACGTTGCTAATTCCGTGTCGGTTCGAAAATCAAAGATAAAAATTAATCGAAAGCAGCGTTGCTAGATAGAAAACGAGTTAATATAAGTTATAGAACGCGAGCTATACACGTGTGCGCATGCTGGATACATCAATGATATATAGGTCAGGCGCTCCTCAATATTGAGGTCATTGCCCCTGGATTTGCTCCGTCGATAAAACAGTGCGTTAATTGGCTGAACCCGTTCCACTGACAACATATGTTCCGTCGATAGAGGTCACTGTTTGAGATATTCATGATTTATCTTGTTTCTTTTTAAAGGACAGTTTAATATTGTACAGTAAGCGAACATGTCGAATATACCTCTTTGCGCGTAATAAAAAATCGAATATCGAATTCGAGTTTTATCAACAGACACGATATTATCGATTTATCATTCCCTGTAATAATTATCATTTTCGAACAGAGTATTCTCAAAATTCCTTATAAAAAAAAAGAATAACACTGTTTTAAAAAATGAAAAATGTTTTCCCCGCGTAAGCGTCAGGTCGTCGAACCGTCAGCCTACGTTGGTAAATTCGTCGGCATTAGCTAAGCGTGGTCAATGCTTCGACTTATATTTAAACTTGGTTAGAAGATTCTCAGGGACGTGGCGGTCGACCTTGAACCCGAAATTCGTTTCGAGCCTCCCCGCCCGTTCGCGAGTATTATTTTTACCGTTCTTACGAAATCAAATTCTTTTTACCTCGATTTAAATTTAACCTCCCGCACCCTTCACCCGAGAAACGATCGCCACGTTACATTTATTAATCCCGATTGCAACAGTGTCCACGCGGCGGCATAAAAAGATTCATTTGCCCCGACGTCCCCTCCACAAATATCGCTGTGTGTCATGGTGGAGTCTAACATGGCTCGGGCAGCCGTAAATACGACCCGTGAGTCGCAGTCTTGATTCATTAATTGCTGCCACCTTTGCTCGCCGACCCTGACTATATGCGATTCAGGGTCGCCTATTCGTGACTTCGGGCCGAGAACAGCGATCGGCGAGTGGCATCATTACCATTCGATCGACCGTGCGACCGGTGCATTCGCAGCGAAATCACGGACGGGCCTGGCGTGCGCGCGCATCGATAAGCGTGCTGCCTGTGCTTAGCGGCTTACGGTATATTCGCGTTCGTCGTTCCCTCGGCCGTTGGAAGTTGGAGCGCGGGATAGGGAAGGACGTCGCGGGGCGGAACGCGCGCGACGGGTTATTATCGAAATGGTAAATTTAGCAACGGCAATCGGACAGCGTACTGAGACGCCAACGCGTGTAAACACGATCCGCTCATCCTGACCCAGATACCTTGCGCCTGGTTCTGCCGTATTTATAGGCGGAATCTCAACGGGAAGTGAAACCCTCTCGATCAGCGGCTCTATCGGAGCTCGGCGCCACGGGTCATAGGGACTCTCCGGTGCATCGCGGAGAAATATGTACCGTCCGATGAGAACTCGTCATCCGTAAACATTTCGTCACGCGCATCGATCCCCCTCGCGGTGAACGGCGTAAGCGATCGTCGTTCCTAGTTCACTTCGACTTTGAGACTGAAGGCTGTGGCAGAGAAATGCTCCCAGCTCGCCATACAGCTACACCTTAAAGTACGTTGTAAGTAAGTTCGAATGTTCCAAAACCGCCTTCGAAATAACCAGTGTGTCCTTTGATACTAAAACGTGAGAGTGAAGCAGAAAGTGCAACGAGCACTGGTATCTAATAACCAACATCCTCGAGTGACGTATACGCGTCAGTTTCGCAACCTCCGAAGGCCGCGCGGCGTGCATTGACAGGCGCACCGTTGCTCTGAATTTCTTCGACAAATCCCACACTCCTCGGTTGCCAGGGCGATAAATTAGCTTCGTGGAGATAGGAGGGTGATTTCCTCCGTTCGCTTTGACAACGGGCGTATGGTTAACTGCGAATAATCGCTCTAAGATCTTTCTCTTCGTAAAACGCTTCTTTTATCCCTGTCGCGTCACTTTCGACAGCACCGCGTCGCTCCGGTGCGTGGTCAAGCGTCGCGGAGTCGCGCAGTGGCCGCTAATAAAGCGGACGCGCCTACTTAATTAGCACAGAAGGATGCTCGCGGATTAAACTAGGTCAGGCGTGTGACGCGCGTACATGCCTGACCGGGTAATATTTATTCTTGGCACTGCGTGCAGCGGAGACGTTGCAGCTTGTGCGAGCACTATACACGTTAATATAATTTGTCCAACGCTCCCCCCCCCCTCCCTCTTTCCCGCGTAATCTCGTCGCGTGATGCCTGGCGCGTAGTCCACTTGGAAAGAATTCAGGGACTTCCTGATGATCGTCCAAGCAAGCCTACGTCTGATTCTCGCTCACCGTCTAGCAGTCTGGCTAGAGTCGCTACAAACATTCTTCAAGGAGCTTGGCGCGACGCTCACGCCTGACAGTCATCGATCATGAAAAGAAACGAATGGTAATGAGCGGTGGCCTGATGCTGGCTAACTAATGAGAATCTATGTTTAAGCAGATTCGCGTTTAAGTGTTGGCGTGGATATGTTCGTTATTTTCTCCCGTCGAGAAAGTTGGAATACTAGTCCCACTGGTCAGCGGAGGCAACGGAAGTGTACATATTTAATCAAAGAGCAAAGGGTGCCGTCATCTTGTGGAATTTTCTTGCGCCTCGTTTTGGGTGTGCTAGGTGGTCCCGTGGTCACTTCGTTATTTCTAAGAGTACAAGAGGATCGTAGGATTTTGTATAAAATATAAATACAGGATGTTCCAACGGGTTTGCGTTGATGCTCTTTAATATTTGATTTAAAAATTATATTTTTCATATAAAGTTCGTTTGAAATGGTAAACTGATGTGATAAGTTCAATATTCAGCGCGCGAAGACTGTCGATCACACGAATTTTATTTGTCTCGTGAGAACGGGCACGCTCTTCTCTCACGGGGTTGGGAGAGGAGCGTGCTTACGTGCTCGCGCACAGGAAGCCGAAGGGAGAGGCAAAACATTAACGATTTCAATCCCTTGGCGGCGATCAGTTTCAACGATACAACACACCGGCCATTCTTTTTGCCAGGCAAATCTGCAAAGCAGGTTCCTGAATTTCTTATTTTCCTCTCGCGAGTGCACCTGCCGCAGGTGCAACCGCGAGCCAATGAGATATCGTTCCAGGGCGATGACCAAAACTTCGTTCGTTCCGTTCGCCGTGCTGCACAGTGACTTGCTGCTGTTCGCCGCAAAGAATGATGCAACTGATCGGCGGTACTTCTGCATTCGCGAAACTCCTAGAACCAGACTTGACCCCCACAGGGCTCGATCTAGCTGTTCCGCCGCTTCGGGTACAAATGACAAATTTTGCCGCCCTGTATCTTAATATGTAAAGCAGAAAGTGTTTGTGTGTTTGTCTGTCACCTAAAAACTTTCGAACGGTAAACCCTTGGGTCACGAAACGTGTCCCAGCTCATTATGCCTAGCTAATCCAGATGAATGTGAATATTTTCACAAAAATAAATAAATAACAAAAAATTTGTTATAAAATGAGAATTCGAATTTGTAAATTTCAGGCGAAGCCAAGTAGTAAAGCTGGTGTTTGTATATGTATACAGTGGCTGGCATTAATATTCGGACACTTTTTAAAATCGCATAACTTTTTTAGAATTGGTTCAAACGACTTGAGTTTTTTTGAGAAGCTAGAAGGATTAGTTTGCTAAATGACGTATCTGGTCGTTTTGAAAAAAAAATGTATTTGGTTGGGATAGCGAAAAGAATAGTAAAGGTCGATTTTTAAACTTTTTTTTGTCAGCTCGAAAATCGCTGATTTCGGGAATCTTCGCGATTCTCGACCTTATTCTGCGATCTTTAAACGTTTGTAGCTCGGAGCAACGTTAACCGATTTTCATGAAATTTTAGGCACGTATACAACTTACTGCAATCTATAAACGTTTTTTTTTTTAATTTTCATTACAAGCTCACAAAAAAAAGTTTAAAAATCGACCTTTACTATTCTTTTCGCTATTCCAACCAAATACATTTTTTTTTCAAAACGACAAAACGCGTCAGTTAGCAAACTAATCCTTCTAGCTTCTCAACAAAAGCTCAAGTCGTTTGGATCAATTCTAAAAAAGTTATGCGCTTTTAAAAAGTGTCCGAATATTAATGCGAGCCACTGTATGTGTATAAAATAGAATGCCAGTCTCTATGTTCCCTATTAACTATTAACTCCTAAACCCTTTGACCGATCTGGACCAAGTTTCGCATAGTTACTCTCCAGAGCCCTGCGTAAACAATAAGCTACCACGAAACCTGGACACCCCGTCTCCTCCCCCTGACTCCACCACCCTTGCCACTTTGCGACAATTTAAGTTCTACCCTGGCAACGTCTGGTACTTTAAGCTCGTTAATTATAATCGACAATATATAACCCAGTTCAGCCCCGAAGTTAAACTCACAGCGCGGCAGGTTCGCTGGAACCTGCCCCACGGCCGCAGTCCCTCGTTCATTAAATATTATAATAGTCCTCGTCAGTGACGCGGCATGGCATGCAGGAAAAACTTGGCGCAAGCCAGTTATGCGTTGTGCGTGGAAGTGTCTTATCTGGAATTGTAAACAAGTTCGCTACACGGTTGCAATTCGCGCAAAAAATACGAAGGAGAGGGGAAAAAAGATGGAACAGTCGGTAGGAATATTCCCTGATGAAGCGCGCGACGAATGACGACGCAGTAAAATGTTCCTAGTGGTTATCGTTCGAAAGAAACGCGAATTGCAAAAATGCAAGATTACCGAGTGGCAAGCGGACGCGGCTGGCTGCAATTCGCCCGATACTTAGTTGCCTCAACGACGCCTGATTTTTAAGCTGGGTTTACACCTGACGAGTGACTTGGCCGAGCCATCGGTCTGCTACTCGGCCGAGTGAAAATCTTCCCCGCCGGATTAAGGTCTGCGCGCACATACCCGTTCCCTGTCAGTTCCGTATCCGTCGTGCCAGGGGTAAGAAGAAGAGGGGCATAGAGGGGCATAGAGGGTCTGTAGTGGTAAGAAGAAGAGGGGCATAGAGGGTCTCCAGTGGTAAGAAGAAGAGGGGCGTAGAGGGTCTCCACTGGTAAGAAGAAGAGGGGCGTAGAGGGTCTCTGGTGTAAATTAAGCATTACTATTCGCGTTACTATTATTCGTTACAGTGGTAAGATGAAGAGGGGCATAGAGGGTCTCCACTGGTAAGAAGAAGAGGGGCGTAGAGGGTCTCTGGTGTAAATTAAGCATTACTATTCGCGTTACTATTATTCGTTACAGTGGTAAGATGAAGAGGGGCATAGAGGGTCTCCAGTGGTAAGAAGAAGAGGGGCGTAGAGGGTCTCTGGTGTAAATTAAGCATTACTATTCGCGTTACTATTATTCGTGACAGTGGTAAGATGAAGAGGGGCATAGAGGGTCTCCAGTGGTAAGAAGAAGAGGGGCGTAGAGGGTCTCTGGTGTAAATTAAGCATTACTATTCGCGTTACTATTATTCGTGACAGTGGTAAGAAGAAGAGGGGCATAGAGGGTCTCCAGTGGTAAGATGAAGAGGGGCATAGAGGGTCTCTAGTAGTAAGAAGAAGAGACCCTCTACGCCCCTCTTCTTCTTACCACTGTCACGAATAATAGTAACGCAAATAGTAATGCTTAATTTACACCTGACGAGTGCTCGGCCCAGTGGGCTCACTTGGCCCAGTCTGAACGCATATTCTAATACTCGCAAGGAGAGTATTCCAGGTGTCCGCCTCCGATAATTTTGATTTTTAGATATGTTATAGAGGACCGAAAAATAAGAAATACGTGTTTCTTTATTTTTCCCCGTTTTCATATTTGAGGGGTGAAAGCTGCGTTCAAAGTCAGGGTTGAAAAATCATTTTTGTGGAATATCTCGAGAACTATTAGAGATAGGGGAATAGTGTTAATGGACGAATTTCGTGTCTTTGAATGCGAAATACGACTGACTCGCCAGATTTTCAAAAATCCACAAAAACGATTTTCAACCCTAACTCTGAACGCAGTTTTCACCCCCCAAATATGAAAACGAGGAAAAATAAAAAAACACGTATTTCTTATTTTTCGGTCCTCTATAACATATCCAAAAATCAAAATGATCGGAGGCGGACGCCTAAAATACTCTCCTTGTCAGCTGAGTAAAGGTCTAAACACACATATCCGTTCCGTGTCAGTGGTAAGAAGAAGATGGGCGTAGAGGGTCTCTTCTTCTTACCACTGTCACGACGGATACGGAACTGACACGGAACGGATATGTGCGCGCAGATCATTACTCGGCCAAGTACTAGAACACGCGTTCAGACTGGGAGAGTGCTCGGCCCAGCGGGCTCACTCGGCCGAGCACTCGTCAGGTGTAAACTGAGCATTACTATTCGCGCGCACGTGTGTACCTACTTCCCTTTATGCCACTGGACTCAGCGTACACCGATACTCGTCCCAACCGCTGTCCGCTCCACGACCGCGAATAAATCGATCGTAAATTGTTCGCATGCATAAACGATTTATATGTATCGTTTTACCTATACTTCCGCGAGATTTACGGCCCCGTTCAATTGAACCTGCCACGCTGAACTTTAATTTATTTAGACTGCAGCGCATCCGCGCGTCAATTCCCTCGCTGAATTATTCAACGATCTTGCAAATTGTGCGCGTATGTAAACGCGGGTAGGTAATTAGTTTCTTCGACGGCGTTTCGCCGATAATTAATAGCTATCGACCCGGCAAGGCCGATGATAGTCCAATCGGCAGATGTTATCTGTGCAATTCGGAGTCAGTGGCCATCGATGATACGCGGCGAGGTTCGAGGCACATGGAAACCCATGGAATTGCCGCGGAGCCATTCGCGTCGTTGCTCCGCGGTTTGCAGCGCGAGCATCGGCGGCGCATTTATCTGAGAGGTTCGTGTCGGCTCATCGGATTGATAATTGCACGCATGCGGTCTGTGCAATTCGGCAACAGCGATCCGCCGCGCTTCCGAGAGGTGTCCTCGTTCCGAGGGGGCCATTTCGCATCGATCGCGCCCCCGTGGGTGCTCGAGACGGCTCACCTAAGCCGAATGTCCCTATTTCTGCTCATTTCGTATTTTTCTTATTTTTATAAGCGTTACCTTTGCACTATAGTTGCCACAAAATAATTCTAAATTATTCGAACATTTACGCGAGTACTGCACGAGCTTGGGGCTAATCGAAGTGCAGCATTAGCAGCGAAAAATTTTTAAAACGAAGGACTCATGATTTTTCGACCATGCTCTTCTAGCTGATTGCGCTAAGGAACAGCGTCACTGTTGGTATTCGATAATTGGGCAGAAAATAGTTTTTGCAGTAAAAGTTCTTCTTTGATAACAAAAACAGTTACCGTATTGTGCTCTGGATTTAGGTTTTTTTTTTTACAATTTTTAATTCCTTTAAGTAGGAAACAGGTGACCAGGTTTCAGGGTCAAGTGAATCACTGCCATGCCCGCATTTCTACTCACCAAAATTTTAGTAACGTAACTTCAGAATTTCATGTATGATGTAACTTCTATTTCTCATTCGAAGGCATTTAATTTTTTGCTTATCATTATTTTATGCTTTGCTGTTGTGTTATAGCACCTCTCCATAAAAGGTGTAACTTATTTTAACCTGAAAAGGCAACATATTGTGTGATCTGAGATTGGTACAAATGGTGAGTTGAAATGCGTACTCATCGCTACTTTTCGTGAGCAGAAATACGGACATTTAGAGCACTGTATTTAATTACAAATTACTAACAGTTAAACATCTTGAGATATCTTTCTTAAATAGTTTTTGAATTGGCTGATTTATTATTAAAGAATTAATCAATTACTCTGCAAGTTTTGTTCACAAACAAAGTTTTTTACACCTTCTTTACGTAACCTCTTAAATCTTAGGTACTAGACTGAAGAGAAGCGTCGTGCACCAGAGATCCTAACTCGGCAACGATTTCTTTAGAAACGCCAAGTTGCTCGCTGCAAAATGGTACTCTTCGAGGTGCACAGATACGAATCGGTGGAACGATGGCTCGTTTCTTCTCGGAGCTCGGCCGGTTACCGTGGGACAACGTTCTCTGACCGATTTCAGATATAAAGGACGCTCCTTTTCGCGCTGTCCGCTTCGCTGGGTATCGGTAAACGCGAGCACGTGATTGTGCCCTGAGAACCGTGTGTACCCTTTGCGGACACGTGACGCGTTGATGGTTGCACGACCGATAGGCTCCTGTAATCTTGGGGTGGCATTGAACTCGCTGCAAGATAAGCGGAGGATCGATTCGTCTCTGTGTTTTCAGAGCACCGTGGACGAAAAGGTGCGACTGATACACGTGGAAGTGCACCTGGTGGCATGTCTCACTTGGCAAGTATTCACAGTGATTCACTGATTCCTAAAGATGCTTCGTAATGGTTGGTCACCATTAAAGTTACTAATCTTAGCTCTCCTCAGAGGAAGCACCACTGTTTATAGGGGCAAAAGGCTTCGGTCAAATTGGCTCAACTTTTTATAGTTGCAGATTCTGGTCTCTTGAACAAGAGTCTCTATGTGCCAGACCCCTAAGTCTAGGCTCACCAGATCCACAAATGGAAAAGGGGGATATTGTAGTCTAAAATCGTTTGAAAAGGAGGACGTTGTAAAATGAAAGCAAATTTTAGATATCCAAGTTTTATTATGTAAAGAAACATTAATGTTTACTTTAGAATAATCTTGCAGCTACTACATATTCGGGCTCCAAATAGGTAGTAGATATAAAGTATGCTTATTTAGGCATGCTTTTCAAAGCCGCCTATTTTTGACAAAAGTTCCTTCTTGCTTCGAGAAGTTCTATGGAGTTTTATAATTAAACTTTTGTTAAAAATGGGCAGCTCTGAACAATATGCCTGAATAAGCAAGATTTCAGACTATATTGTGCTCGTTTTTAAACGATTTTTTTCATTTTTTAATCTGGAAACAGTAATGGAATTTTGCCGGGTGAATCCGAGGCCAGTGGATCGTTTCAGTTGTAGACATAACAAAAAAATTAATTTTTTTTAATAAACCCGGTTGCCTAAAAAGCGAACAAAAACGACAAAAACAAGGCTTAATTTATTGACACCTTAAGATTTAATTTATTTATACATAGTATATTATTTGTCATAAATAGGATAATAATAAGATGACAATTTGAATTAACTCAATTCCCTGGGGTCGGAGGTCTTTAATCTTTTGATGCGCTTGTACCCAAAGCATGTGCCGCAATTACTAAAGAAAGTGCTTCAAGCTGGTAACAAAAATAGGTGGGCAACATCAATGCAAATTCATCCTTATGTAGTGACATTTAGTGTTCCTGATTTCTCCATATTTTTTGTTTCACGAGAAATCAGAAATGAGATCATATTTCTTGAGATTTCTCGAGAATTCTCGAGTAATGTAATTACATCGAAAGATTTAAGGCTTCCGACTGCAGGCGATTGAGTTAATTTAAATTGTCATTTTATTATTATACTATATATGATAAATAATATACTATGTATAAATAAATTAAATCTTAAGGTGTCAATAAATTAAGTCTCGTTTTTGTCATTTTTATTCGCTTTTTAAGCAGTCGGGTTTTTTTAAAAAATGTTAATTCTTTTTATTCTTTAGTTATGTATATCGATATTACATGGCAAGGGCCGCAGCCTGTTTAGTTCGTTAAGGGAAACACTATCATGAGGGTTGTTAAGAACTTTCCTCGGATCCAGGTCACTAGTTCCGAGTCCTTCCAATTTTTTATTTGTATCTCACAATTTTGAAAATTATACATATATCGGAGGACATTACGAAGACAATTCTAAAGACACCTCATTGGTCCAAATCGGTGTATACGTACAGGCTCTAGAGTGTAACATCTGGACATACAAACATAGACTGATAAACACAATACCCTCCTTTGCCTGTCGCAGTCGAGTAAAAAAGGACACTGCATTTCAGTCAAAAAAGGAGGACATGCACTCTTTTTGGATACCACGTAGTAACCTTACCTAAGCTTGGTGTTAGAGCACTTTGTACCCTGAGTTTGTACCCTGCGTTTTTCCTCTTCCACTGGGTCCACGTTGCCGTCTCTAAATCAGAGGTGGATTCAGGAGTCTTTCTTTGAGGGGGCGAAATATGTAAAAGTACATAAGTACATTTTTGAACCCCCTTTTACAATCTTTTTTAAAATCTTTTTACAAATACTTTTAATATCTCTATCAGATACTGTGGCCTAAGTACTTAAATTCACAAAAATTATTTATACAGAATAATACACAATTTCATAATATTTTTCTATTTCATTAATCTTGGAAGGGGGGGAGGGGATCGCCCCCCTCTGGATCCGCCCATGCTCTAAATCCGATAATATCTGTTTAAAATTGTTGCAAAACTCGTGGCTAGCACAGAGAGAGCTTATAGCAATTCGTAAAAGAATAATAATTGTTGAGATTGCTCAGTGGTTGGTGGGTAGCAGGCTAATTGTCTTGATCCGCGGAGGACCTATCCCTTGATACACGTCGTATCGCTGGGGATAGTGTTCCACTATGAGCCACGTGTACCATCCTGCCCCGTGCTCCAGGGGCAAAGGACTTTGCCTCCGCCCTGCCTCATCTCTGCTATCCTCCTCTTGCCTTCTTCTAGATCTACATACACGGATGCGCCGTCTATACGCACATGCGCTTGCACGTATATGAATTCCACGCGGTATCTGTGAAGTCCCAGTGAACTTTCGCGATTACATTTCCACGAAGGAATGTCGCCACCGGACGAGATATCATAAAAAGAGAGTTCGATGCTACGGCGAGGTGGGATGAACCTTTAGGGAGCCGATCTGCGTTTCTCGGTACACATAGCAGTCCCTCCTTATTTGTAGCAGAGACGAACCGCGGAATTCTCTTTCAGCGGATAAGTAGAGAAGTCACCCACTCTGTTCAGCAATCACTTAACGAGTTCTCATTGTAGTATAATCTGATTTAACTGGGTAATACGCGGCGCTGGAAATATCGCGGCAAGCTTTCCTCCGGTTCATCCTACAAAACCCCTGAAATTGAATTCAAGAAACCACTCTGAAATACCAACAGAGATTCTGGAAACTCAGCGTCAACCCTCCAGCCTACTCATCCCCCTTCGTGAATTATGCCCCACAGTCTCCACCCTCTCTACTCTCCGATTTTTTTTTAAATCGATCGTCAATCCCGCGCTCGTTAAACACAAAATTACCAGCGTCGCAAATCACGTGCCACGGTGCACAGCTGAAACGTTCCTATGATACTTTCGCTCCTGCAAAATTTCGCGACATTAACCGTACACCACTAATTCCCTTGGCTCGGCCGTGCCCGAGGGCGGCGCTCGGAGGGCGCGTTAACCGTGACCCATCCGTCGGGGCAGTGGGGACGGTTGGTTGATCAAACGCCCGGCCCGGGCGTGTGTGTATCGATCGGGGGGGTGGAGGGGAGAAGGGAGAGAGCGTCCCGCCTGATTCACGATTCTGAAATGTTAGTAATCGGTCGGGTTCGACGGGGGCAGCGGGCGAAGACGACGGAGACGCGAAGCGGTGAATTGGTTCGGTGAGCGTCGTCGTTAACCGCGCTGCTCGAGAGAAGAAGAGCGAGGTAACGGCGGGCGGTCGCGCGTGCAACGGCCCACAGTTTCGTTTCGTCGTTGATCACGTTGAGAGCCCGCCGTCGATCGTCAGGCCGACGGAACACATGCACACCCCACCGCCCTCGGGCTTATCCTCGCGTGTAACCGTGCCACCCTCGCCCTCGCCCCCGCGAGCCCGCGCGACGCGTGCATTCCTCCAGCGGACGGGCCGTAAGGCAGCACGGCCCAGGCTTGCCCTGCGCCGCGAACCGGCAACGAACCCCCGAAAATCAGCCCCTGAACACGAACAAAGAGTGTCTAGTGTCTAGACGGCTGGGATATTACCGGCGACGACGGCATGCACCACCGTGTTTCGTGTTTTCTTTGTTTCTTTCGGCCGCTCGATACACCGCCGCACTGTTGTCGCCCCGCGCGCTACGTATTTTTAACCCGTCCTCCTCGGGCGCTTCTCCGCCGCCAGGCTAATAGAACAGACTAGAAGAATTCCGATCGGTGGACTGAAGGTTAGAAAGGTCCAGCCGGGCGAGCGTAGGGAAACTCGCCCCAAGGACCAATTTCAGTGTCTATATCTACCAAATAATGCTCTCCGCAGAGTTCGATTGCTCTGAAAGGGGCGCAGGAGCACAGGTGAGCGCACCCCTCGGATGGTTCGTTTATGTTTAGATCCCACGCCGCTGTGGGTGCTTATTAGTACATGCAAATAGGTAGAGGAAGGCCTTGAGATCCCGCTGCAACCCTCGCTCTCGGGCTGGTTCGCGTGTATCTTGCAACGGGATGGAACGGAGTTTGCACGGTGACGGAGCTTGCGGGGGGAGCATCGACAATGGGAATCTTTGTGGCTCGTTCGAAATAGGGGTTCGGCGATTCCTCGGTTGGCCGTTCATCTGTGCTCGAAGAGAGTGCATCGCACGTGGGTTACCTCTTCGCCGGCTTATCAGCTCTGTCGTGTAGCGCGCACGCAGCGGAACCTAGTGATAGTGGAGCGATGTCGACGACCCGGGGTATCAACACAAACCTACCTGACGCCAGCTTCTAGATACAGTCATCCATCTATGTGGGCACGGATACATGCCACTCTGCCGTACATACGTGGGGGCACTCTGAAAGCATCGAGAACCCTTGTTCCATTCAATAAGAGGCGAACACTCTCTCTCTGAATCGATATCTTTATTCAATGGCCCCGGCGTCTCGTATCGGAATATCCAATATCTGCCTGCAAACAGGCAAGGATTCTCTACGAACGGTCGAGCCGCTATTTTCTGTCTTTTTTTTTTGTTATCTTTCGGACGACAAGATTCCATTATCTTTGACAGATGCAAGTGTTCCTTACAGCTGAATATGGAGTTCACGGCGAGTCTGCGGGATCGGCTGCAAATGCTTCTCCCTTCGAATTGGTAATCGGGAATTAACCGTGGGTAAACCCTCTGCGAAAGAACGCGGGACTGCGTTGCAGATGAAAGGAGCGAGTGTTCGCGGGTTTCACGCCTAAATGTGATGCAACTTTTTCGATTTTTTTTCTAAGTAACTATACGTGAAATCTTGATGAAACTTTTTATATTTTACGTAATCTATGCTCGCACTATAATTTCCTATTTTTATAGTGGCATGGAGAGGATTGTGTTGTTTTTATAGAGGATGGGAGAGTGGCATGGAAAAGAATTGTGTTGTTTTCATAGAGGATGGGAGAGTGGCATTTCTAAGAGATAGGTGTTTGCGGCGTGCAATGTTGCACTGGAAATCGAATGATCAAATGCTTTTTTAATGTTTCGGCCTAAAACTAGTGTACCCCTTGAAGACATTTTAAAAAAAGAAAACCAACTGGTGCGTGTTTGAATACAAAATTAATTTTAATACCTATTTTCTTCAAATAAAACAATTTTTTTTTTTAGAATTAAGTATGCGTGTGGGGAGGGGGGCACTAGGTTGAAGTCATACAAAGTTAACGCAAACAAATTTAGACAAAATGATGTCTAGTTTTCTTTTAACCGTGCACGCCAGTTTAAGAAACTGTGTTTCGAGAAAAACGCGGATTTCCCCTAAATATCGGGCGTAGATCGCACGAAGTGCTTTGCTTGTGATATAAAGAGATATATTATCTTTGAAAATATTTCAAATTTCTAAAGATGCTTTACTGTCGATTTATGTATGCATAAAACAAATGATTTTTTGAAACCCCAAATCTGCAAATACTTCCTTAAGCAGTGTTGAGGCCCGCAGTTGCTTCAATTGTAAATATATATCAGAAATAACAAATTCACCCCATAGATTAAAATACTTTGATTAGTATATTTAAGTATTTAATAGTGCGGCCCACGCAGAGTATTAGGTTTCCACTTTTGGCCCGCTATTCACCAAAGGTCGAAAAAAGGGTGGTCTTTGGAAATTTTTTACTCAAAAACTATAACACATTTCTCAAGAAATCTTTTTTCCTTTTAAGGATTGCATCTAGTACCGTGCATCGTATTCTTTTTATTTAAAAATATTTAGTAATAACTAAGTTATTGTCCATCACTCGAAGGTTCTCTAAAAATAAAGGCTTCTGCGATGACCACTGCTGCTCGAAAGTCGATCATTTAAAATAAAAAATTCAAAAGAATTTACTTATTATATTATATTATCTAGTACTGGTGGACGTCCAAAGGCAACAACCGAAAGAGAGAGAGAGAGAGACGGGCCATTGAGCATGAAGGAAGGCATCAAATTCGTGCACGACAGCACGGCAAATTGCAGTGGAAGCTGGTCTGCACACTAACGTGCGTATTGTGCAACGAATTATTAAAGGATCAAAGCGTATAAAGAGACGCAAACTTAAAAAAAAGGCGCCGCTTAAGAATCGGCATAAAGCGGAGAGGAGGGAAGCTTTCGCCGAGAAACATGTTCAGTGGAAGAAAAATTGGAGAAAAGTTATTTTCCCCGGCGAGAAACGTTTTAATTTAAATGGACCGGACGGTTTATCGTACTATTTCCATGATTTGAGGAAGGAGGAATTATATTTATCAAGACGACAAATGAGCGGGGGCGGTGTCATGGTGTGGGCCGCAATAGGATATTACGGAAGAAGTAATATAAAGTTTAAAGCAACTAGTATGAATGCTGCTAGATATATAAACATATTAGAAGAACAGTTGTCACGACACGCAAGCACCATTGCTTGTGAAAATTATATTTTCCAGCATGGCAATGCCTCTGTACATACCGCAAAAGGAGTAAAACAATATCTTCGTGACCAAAACATACAAATTTACCATGGCCCGCACGGTCTCCCGATTTAAACATCATTGAGAACGTTTGGGGAATGTTAGCGCGTGCTGTGTATGCAAACGGAAAACAAAAGTTTTCCACTGTGGACGAGCTGAAGGCGTCTATTGAGGAGCAGTGGATGAAACTAAATCGAAAGGCGATTAAAAATTGTATAAATCCGTAGCACAACGATTAATTGAAACCATAAAGAATGAAGGCGGCACTTACTCACTACTAATAGGTAGAAAAAAAACTTGTTTTCATTGATTTAGGGTAAACGCACCAATAAATGAGCACTATTATAAAATTATGTTTGCAGCGCGATTGATTGCACTTGCTGCAAAAATTGTCTGGATATGAAGCAGGGAAATAAAAGAAGTCTCTAATTAATTAGTTGCTTATTTTAATAACTTATTTTACTCATTTTAATATGAACTGTCCATTCACTGGCACGTGTCCATTTACTGGCACATCCACCCTACTTCTTTTTTCCCTGCACAAAGTATACCGTGCCTTATAGTTTTGTCGCATCAAATCTCGTATAAAATTAGAAATTTCTTACTAAGGACCTTTCCATCGCTGGCGTCGACGTTACTGTGGAAGAAATGTATGAATTTTAGTTGCTTCCTTATAGTACTAACGGTCATTCTAACAAAAATTTCACTCATTAACATATTCCCAGAAATTATGGGTGTCTTATAGTTCTGTCGCGGGGTGTAGATAGTAAATGATGGAAAATTTTCAGTAAACACTACTAGCATTTACTTGCGAGGGAACACCGCGATCTCGCACTCACCGATTGGAACGCAACTTTGTGGGTTTATAGAGTGACTCGAGGCAAGAACAAGGGTGTATTTCATTCAAGCCCTACCGCCCTTTAAGGGGGTGAAAACTAACCTCAAAGTCAAATTGGCACATCCACTTTTTCACGTATAACTCTCAAAGTACAACAGGCAGAAAAAAATGTTTCAAACAAAAGTTTAATGGCGCAATAAGCCCTACAAACTTGCGTTAACAAAATTTGGAAAACAGTTTTTTTCGTCAGTTATAAATATTTTTTTAACCCTTTTGAAAATTTTGTTAACGGAAGTTTGTAGAGCTTATTGCACAATTAAACTTTCGTTTGAAACATTTGTTTCTGCCTGTTGTACTTTCAGAGTTATACGCGAAAAAGTGGAAGTGCCAATTCGACTATGAGGTTAATTTTCACGCCCTTAAAGTGTGATAGGGCCCAAATGAAAGACACCGTTGTTCTTGTTTTGAATCACTCTAAAAGCCCACAAAGTCGCGTTCCAGTCGGTGAGTCCGGGTTCACGGTGTTCCCTTGCCAGTGCCTGAATCTGAATAACGTCCCATTCATTTATTTCTTGACGATACTTCGTAAACCTTTGTATGTGTATAAAAGTAGTTATCCGTACAATAAAGTAAAATAAAATAAAATAAAATCTCAAAATACACGAGTTCGACTCGAAGAACACTCCCTAATTTTTTTAAAACTACTACACTGTTAGAAGCACTTAAACAAGAACTAATCCCACCGCTAATGACCCGTGATATTTAACCAATTTATGCACTTCGCGAGTGACAGTACAAGTACAATTTCTTATCAGCTGTTCCCAAACGTGCTGCACCTTTTGCAAGTACGTATTTTACAAAGGTTCAGCCAACAGAGTGCTAATTTCATGCCGAACGTTTTGTGTCCTTGTATCTTCGCACCATCTGGCTGCCCGCGGAACCCGCGTTGCCGCGCAATTCGCGTAATGTTTACTAACGCTCGAACAAGAAGCTGTTACACAACGCGACAGAAAAACCGAAGCGAGGAATGATTTTCGTACGCGCACGCGGGGCGGCATGCGTGCTAATCTGCAGTCCAGTCGTGTAACGGAATTGCGTGACTGCGAACAAAGGCAGCCTTGATCCTGAGCAACATCAGCTGATTGTTTCGAATCGCCGTTGTTATCCAACAGAATACGCAATCGGCCCACGCGGCGACGTTAGCTGGCATTCGCGGTTGCACCTCGAATTACTCCTATTGCAAGTGGCATCGATGGATATTGTCCGCTTCGATTGGACGTCGCCGTTCGCCGGAGGATTTATAAATATTAGAGGCACGCTTCGATCGTGCCGGCTATGTCCTATTAATAGCGGACAATAGTGCTCATTAGAAGATTGGCGGGCGACATGTTAGTCTGGAAACAGTGGTCGTGGATTTAATTGCTCATTAATCCTGCTGAATTAATACAGACACCGCCAGGCTATCACTGTTCACCCGCTGAATGGGGATTCCAGCGTTTTCTTTCTGTCTTTTAAATGAGATTCCTTCGACCGAAGAAGCGCGCGGATTCCACTTGAATTTGATTATTCACGCGTTACTGTTCACCCGCGCGATATTATTCGGAGGGAGAAAAAAAGATGTGTACATAAAATATTCATGGGATTGATCTCGCAGGGGGTATATGTACGCGTGAAAATCATTTCGACGTTGTATCGAATCCTTTCGAAGTTCCTCAAGGTTCGAGAAGTAACGTCCATCCCGGTGGCGCATTGCGGCCCTTCCTTTGAAGGTTTTCAGAATCGTATTAGGTGAACGAGCAACGAGATGCTGGAGGGAAAAAATGGAGAGAGCGTGAGTTTCCCTGACGCGATGTCAGGGTTGATTGCCGCGAGTCGTATACAAGTTTCAGTTTATTAGGAAAGAATTGTTAAGTTGCTGCCTTGAGCTGCAAGCAGTATCTGCGAGCTCGTGCTTCGTTGCGTCGTACATTTCTACTGCATAATAGACCTAACTACCGGCACATGGTCGGTACGCTTTGTTGCAGAGCTAGTTGGGACATTCGAGGCATTCGAGTGATTCGAAATTCGAGGGAAATGGCGTTTCTTCTACTGGACGGGTCGGACGAAATTGGTAATTTCGGTGACCGAAGATAACGCGAGTAGTTTGAATTTCGAGTCCTAAGTTCGCTGCGAAGGTACTTAAGGGGGTATACCCGTTTGAACCCTCGGAAAATGTATACATTTTGTGGATTTTTTTACAAGTCAACGGTTTGATGCAGATTTCCCGTTTTTTAACTATGTTTACATAGTATTATGAACTACTTATAAAAAAAGTTTCAGTTAAAAAACTATTGTTTTTCGGAAGTTACGGATACATGTCCGAAAGTCTCTCGATTTTAGACGGCTAAACGGTGGCCCTAAAAACTCGCGCTACGTTCAACCAATTTACTTCAAATTTTGCATGCAGAATCATAATAAGATTCCACATCGTCCAACGAAGGCTTTTTTTATTTCGATTCCCCGTTTATTATTTATAAAGGAAAAAGGTGGATTTTTCTCTTCGAAAAATTTAACTTTACCTTTGATCTCTCACCATTTCTTTATTTTTCAAAATTTTCAAAATCGCCTTCGTTGGACGATGTGGAATCTTATTATGATTCTGCATGCAAAATTTGAAGTAAATTGGTTGAACGTAGCGCGAGTTTTTAGGGCCACCGTTTAGCCGTCTAAAATCGAGAGACTTTCGGACATGTATCCGTAACTTCCGAAAAACAATAGTTTTTTAACTGAAACTTTTTTTATAAGTAGTTCATAATACTATGTAAACATAGTTAAAAAACGGGAAATCTGCATCAAACCGTTGACTTGTAAAAAAATCCACAAAATGTATACATTTTCCAAGGGTTCAAACAGGTATACCCCCTTAACCTTTATTTAGGGTAGACCGGGGCGAATCGGATCACTTTGTGTTCGACGGTAAAAAAATATTAGTCGAACATTGAAAAATTAATTTTTTGTTATATGTTCGTGACCAGTACACCTTTGGCTTTAAGATTAATAATAGAATATAAAATTAAACATAAAAGTGTTTCGTCTGCAAACAAAAATAAACAAAAAGTGAGGAATATCCGATTGGCCCCGAAACTTGGGGCGAATCGGATAACCTATAAATTTCTGAAGAGAAACTGAAATTTTCATAACAAAATCTTCAGAATCAACTTAAGCAAATCTAATTTAATGACAGTGAAGTCAAGTGACTCTACTCAGCACACAGATCGGAAGAATATTGCCGTGTTTTGCCGCCTCTATCAGCACAATTCTCGTGGCATCATTCTTCTCAAATAATCCTCTGAAAGTGGACGAATTAATTTTTCACCAGAGTAAATACAACGCCATCTTCTTAAAACCATTAATTTATTTTTATTTTTTTTGGCATTTCTCTAAATTTAATTTTTATCACAGATTCCTTTATTTTTTTTGGACACCATGATCCCTGATTGCTCTTTTTCATGTACGTACTAATCATCTGTATATAAACAATTATCATATTTATAATCATAAAAATACTCAAATGAAAATAAAGAGTGACCCGATTCACCCTAAATAACCTGATCCAATTAGCCCCGTATATAACTATTTCAAAGGGTGTAGATTACATAAACATATTATGATATAATAGTCTAAAATACATCAAACACTAAACTTGGACATCGTGCAAACTAATAACAATAAACACATTGGAATTTTCAAGCTTACTTTTTATTTTAAATACGAAATTGCAGATTACGTAGGTTAGATTCGAACCAAAATAAATTGTAACGTTCGCAAGCGTCCATGTCACTGAAAACGTGTGCCAGCTCTAAACAATGACTTGAAACAATTAACGGGCTTTTGCGGTAGGTGCGGGGGATAGAGACGAGGAACTACGAACGATCGGAATGCTCATTTCTATCGCGATGTAAGAAATATGGACTAGATTCTTATTTTCATCCGATTCGCCCTGCGATCCGATTCGACCCGGTCTACCCTATTTGAAATAAATCCCTCATTTGTTGTCGGATTTCCGTGAAACGTGCACCAAACGATGCAGATCTATTTTCGCCTATCACGCGTCATAATTTAAAATCTGTTAAAAAATGGCCCCTCTCGCTGCAAGGTCCCCAATCCTTTACTTTCGCGTTGCAGCAATTCGCCTCGGGATTTTAAACCGACAACGACACATACGCGCCACGCGTTATTTTCGCTGTATTTTATCACTGGCATTGTTTATTTACATTATCAGTCAATCGACTGTCATCGCGGTTTCCCTTATCGCGTGCGCGTCCTTCCTCGTTTGTTCCACCGGCAACGCTATCGTTCTTTTTTTTTCCCCTCTGCCGATATTCAGCCGCATTATTGGCAAAGAACAACGAAGGATCCGACGCGACACTCGCCAGCGCGCGTATTCGCGACTCGTCGCATTCGGAAATAAAGATTTGCTCTTTCCTTCGTATTTCAGGAACAATCTGAAAAATGAAGGATGACGTGGACGACGATGACGCTAGCGCGTCTTCATCGACTTCTGTGCCCGAAACGACCGTCTCGTATGGGTGAGTATTCAAGTTTCCCCTAAAAATAGCAAGCCGTAGAATGTCCTGCTTACAAACGCGCGGCCGTGCCTATTCCTAATTCGCTTATGCCCAGGAAATTCGTCAGAGCAAACCGCAGGCGGCGTAGTAAAGTCCTAGCCTTAATGTGACCTACATGCGTGTATGCAAATATATTTAAACTTTCTTCGGATCGTCGTACGTCCCCGGGGAGTCCCGAGGACATCCGACGGCCGGCACCGCTCCGTCGGCCCTCTGGGAGCACGCTCGAATTCTCGCGCGTGAATCCGGCGGGAGCAGCGCACGCATGAAAATTCGTGTTCTTATCGCGCGGAATTGGTAGCAGCCTTACAACGCCAAGGGATCCGCCTAAAAATATGTTGTTATCATGCTGCGCGCTCCGACCGCGGATAGCATTGGAAGAAGCCAAAGGGGAACGACGATTGGTCGCCTAGACGGGTGGGGGAAGACGCTGATTGCCGGGACGAGTGGGGGTAGCGCTCCACCGGCAGTTCGCTTCTGACTATCGTCCGCGTCGCGTTTCGCCGGCTGTCTCGGCCGACTCTGTAGCAAGTGTCTTCTTTCCAACCGATATCCTCGCGCTCCTCGATCTATTTGACATACGTAGGAGCAATCTTGGGATCTACACGCGTGGAGGTATATCGTTGGCAACTTTGTACCGGTCCCCGACACGTGACACACTCGGAGCGAAGTTTACCGCGAGGCGGAGTGCCGTTCCTATTGGTAGCAAGAATCTGTTACCGTTGCGATCCCGGAGAACTGCATCGTGTAACTCGGCGTGCGAACGGACATCGCGAGCCTCAGAGGTGCGCGGACGGGACGCTCGATCGAGCAAAACTACTGCCGTGTTGTGTTTCTCTGTGCGGTGCGCGGCGAAGCATTGGTACCGGAACAGACCGGAGGCCGACGGAATGCATAGCCGTCCTATATTTTCTCCCTTCTGAGAAACATTTGGGACAGTGTGTGTGTCAAGGTCGGAGATTCCTCGGAGCAACGTCGCGGCCGCTCGAAGCCCTCCGGTTTACCGCGCGCGATTCTCGCGCGATGTAACGGAACGCCGGGGCGAGTCGGAGCAGCCGTGTGCTTCGCGCATAGTATCGATCCGTGCACCACGTCGATCGATGCCCTCTAGCGATCTCTGCGCGCGAGGATTTCCTGCTGCGCCGGGGATCTAGAACACGGTGTCAAGGTCGGCGATCCGCCGTCGAAGATCGGAGCGACGAGACATCTCGGTGCAGGGAATCGATGTTTCACGGAGTTGTCGATACGCGCGCGACTGTTGTAAATCGGACGTGGAACGAGCGTTACGCGACCGTTACGCCATAACAAGAATTGCGCCTTCGGAAGAGAGGGAGAACGAGAGAGAGAGAGAGACATAAAAAGAGAGGGAGACAGAAAGAGAGAGAGTGCGAGAAAGAAGAATAAGAAATGTGATGTCTCGCGTGACCTATCGTGCCCACGTCGAAGGACACCTTGTTGTTGCACTTTTTCTCGTCGATGCAGGTACTGACGTTGCATAGTAGCGTCGAGCAAAAACGACTTTAACGGGACGAGGAACGATCGCGAACGCTCGAGCGAGAGACGTCACTGTCGGAGCCAGTGTCTCTCCTTGTCTTGCCCGCTTCCCTCTGACGTGTCCGCCTTCTCGTCAGGCCGTCTCTCTTCCTCCGGTTCGCCGCCGCCGAACGTGTTTGTTCGTGTCGCGTTCGGCGTCGCGATAGAGGCGGTTTTTTTTTTTTTTTTTTATCTGCACGCCGGAGAATAAACGGCCGGGCGGGCGAGCGGGCCGGCGTGCCCAGCGATCGAAGATTAAACAGCGACCTGGCTAATTTTAATTCGCGCAACAAACAAGCCCCGCGAAGTTGCCGCGGCGATAACGGGGAGACGCGGCGTCGCGACCCGATTGTTGCTCGCTGTTTTGCGCGCTCGCGGTTCACCAACATGGCCGCCGACGCCGAGGACGAGTCTTACTATTCAAGCGTCGTGCACCGTTCCAGTTGAAAGCAAACGGAGAAGACGCTGGCACGATTGCCGACCAGTCCCCGAATAATCCCGCGCCCGCCGTGATGCCGAGCGACAATGATCGATCGAATGGAAACATTTTCGACGATCGCACAAGGAAACCGGACTGTCCACGCGATAACCGATACGCGGCCTGTTGAGCGGAATCATTGAATTGATACCAGTGGTTACAAATAGTTCGTGACAAAATGTGGATGAAACAACAGGAGCAAGTGTACATGCAGCTTCAGCATCCGCAGCAGCAGCAGACGCTGCATCATCATCATCGATCCACCAGCACGGATATGCCTGGTCCAAGGTCAGAATCGTTGTTCTATTATCAGAAATAAAGGTCGCGGAAAATGCGTCGAGGCGGACGGCGGATGTGCGTGCAATTAGGGGTCTGCTTTTTAATCGGTCAGGCGAACCCTCGACCTGCGTGGATAATTTCGCGGCGGAGAGGCGGGGGGGGGGGCGGGGGGGGGGCAATTTGTCTTCCGCGCGGTTCTTTCACGCCTCATCGATTCTTATGATATTCTGCGGCGTGTTTTGGGGAAATTCGAGTAGCTTGAGAAGGAACTCGCGTACCTCGAATTATCTAGGTATGTAATACGTAATTTCTACGTTGCTCGATACGGTTGTTTCGAGTAATCAGGCAGCCCTCGCTGGGGCCATCCAGGTATTCCCGTGCGTCGTTCATATCGGTGATTCATGGTTCACCTGAAACTGTAAATCCCCGGCTAATGGCCAGTGGTAATCACTTGGCACTCATAAACAAACAAGTTAACGAAGTGGTTCGTTGCCAGTAGGCTATCTTCTGCGCATGCTTCGCTCAACGAAACTGACCGTTGCACTTGCATCACTGCTTAAATCACGCACAGTTGAGTAGAGGTTTCGAGCGGCGTTACAGCCACGGAGTCGCGAAATGCTCGGCTGGTAACTGGGTTAGCGGCTCGCTGTTAATTTTAACGACGCGACTCGATACTTGTTTCCCAGAAACGATCGGCCCCCCTCTGTCTCCGTTCTCTCTCGCCACGGCCCGTTCTGATCGTATTACGGGGTCCGTGCGACCTGTTTCGAAATTAATGCAAGAGAGAACGGTGCAAGTTACATGTAGCCCGGGGCACGGCGATTGCAAAGGTCACGATATTGCTTCAACCTTGGAACTTTATATATTCCACCGACCAGTCGAACACCGATAGCAGTTGACATTATGTTTATTATCTAAACGCCTTAACTGTTCCCAGGGACTTCGTTGGTAGTGAATGAGCAGTTTATCGTAGGCTAGGGTGGTTACACCAGATACGATTCACCCAAATTGTATCGTTATGTTAATATTATCGAAGTGGATGGAACGTGAACAACTGATGGCTTGAACGAGTAATTACGGTGTTAAAGGGGACTCGTTCCAACCATTTTTTTTTTTTCCTTTTGTTAAATTATCGAGGTCGTCGATATTTTTTCGTGTGACATCAGGTATATTGAAGTTCTGTTCGTTGCGATTGGAAACCTACGTGCTCTCGAGAAGTAAACACAACGTGACAGAGGCGTGTTTTGAGGAACGTTATTTTTGGAATTTGTCAACGTCGTCAGTACTTTTCGTATCACTTTAGATGCAACGAAATTTCCCTTTCTGACACTCGAGGCAACGCGAGTTAAATGTTATATTGATATTCCCGGTTTGGTTGAATTCTTGGGTTCGAGGTGCTTCAGGCAAATGGTGATTAGTCACATGCGCAGGGTATTTATAGTAATGCTAACTGTTGGGGCATGCCAAACAAGAATGGCCCACGACCGTGCAAGGATCAAAATGACGGCCACTTTGAGAATTTAAATTTTAGTATCTCGATTGGAGAAGGAATATTGGGATGTATCTTAAGGGCACGGGTAGGGCGGAGCGATACTGTATAGGCAAAAATTTAAATTTGAATTTTCAGTTGATCTGGGCGCGGGATAGTTGTCTTTTGATTAACCAAACACAACTGTTTAAAAAAATTGGAAAAATATTCATGTCTGCAGGTTCCTTTTTCTCCTAAAAATGATTATATAATCATATTTATGAGAAAAAGGAACCTGTAGACATGAATATTTTTCTAAATTTTTTTTTTTTACAGTTGTGTTTGGTTAATCGAAAGACCCGCACCCAGGCCAACTGAAAATTCAAGTTTAAATTTTTGCCTATATAGTATGATTATATAATCATTTTTAAGAGAAAAAGGAACCTGCAGACATGAATATTTTTCCAAAACTTTTTTAGAGTTGTGTTATATGATTATATGATTATATTATCATTTTTAGGAGAAAAAGGAACCTGAACACATGAATATTTTTCCAAAATTTTTTTACAATTGTGTTATATGATTATATGATCATTTTTAGGAGAAAAAGGAACCTGCAGACATGAATATTTTTCCAAAACTTTTTTAGAGTTGTGTTTGGTTGATGAAAAGACAACTATCCCGCACCCAGGTCAACTGAAAATTCAAATTTAAATTTTTCGCTCCGCCCTAGTCACGGGTATTGATTTGGCTCCCTGTTGCATCGTTACAGAAACGAAAAAAGTATATAAAACAAAATTTTCAAGTTAAACGATTTTATTTAAAATGCACTAAAAACTAAAAAATAATTCTTTTCTCGTACTACAATTTCGACGGTGTTTATTTTTCATTTTAAATACAATCGTGGAGCAGGATATGTAATAACAAATTCATTTCGACGCTTGATTCTGTATTAGATTGATTCGTATTCTTTTATGAAACGTCCTACTTCACGATTCTATTTAAAGTGAAAAAACATTACCGAAATTGTAGTACAAGAATAGAATCATTTTTTAAATTTTTAGTGCAATTTTAATAAAATCGTTTGACATACAAATTTAGTTTTATATATTTTAGTGTCTAAGTTTTGATTTGTGATTATATGCTAATTTCATGTCGATTGAATTGATTTGATTTGTGGTTATGGGCTGATTTCAAGTCGTTTGGATTTGTGGCTACGGGTTACTAGCTTTAATACTCGGCTTCGTCCGAAATTTAGATTCTGATTTTATAAAAAATTTTTTTTAGTTTTTTTTTTAATAGTCACATTCATCTGGATTAGTCAAGCATAATGAGCTGAGGCACATTTCTGATTCCAGAGTTTATCGTTCGAAAGTTTTTAGGCGACAGACAAAGACACAAACATATTAGAAGCTTTCTGCTTTATATATTAAGATATTTATTAATCACTGGGTTTTTCAAACTCCTGGCGGGGGGGAGGGGGTCCATAATTTTGTATTGTCATCGAAACTACGTGCGCCTGCAAAGTTTCGAGTCTATTGGATAGCTGGAAGTGGGTTAAAATTGAGTTTCCAAATTTGAACCAAACAAACAGAGGATTGAAGATGAATCGAATCGTTTAAAAAGAGTGATAAGTTGGGCAGAAAATGACTTTCCGCCTTTAGAGTCAATTAACCTTCATTTAATAATGTGACGCCGCGCGGCGTGCCAATAATTTTGCGTAAGCTACTTACGTTATCGGCAGAAGCGAAACTAACCTTCTATTTCCTTTCGTCAACATAACATTTTCGGTTTTGTAGCAAATGCATACGTAACATTGGAACAGTTTTAAATGTACTGCGTACCTTATCGCAGGAAGAAAATAAGCTTCTTCTTTTACAGTGCTACGAAAAATTATTTCTACGCTATACGCAACAGTTGCTACATAACAGAACATACTACCCATTATAATTTACATCATTGTTAAACCTTGATTAACATATTTTTAGTTAGCATCATCACCCAAAGGAATACTCGAAGAATTTTTGCTAGAAGCATCGAAGAATTTATTAACCCTCGGTGGTCATACCTATTTTTTTTTTCGAACGCAGTTGTCAGGCTGGGTCGACTCGCCCATTTTCAATCAGCTGCTATTTGAAAGCCAAAGTCAAATTGTGGGTGATTTTGACGCAGTCTGACAACCATGGGTTAATCACAGTCTAGTCTTCCTAATTGATATTAATTCTTTGAAGCCGATTTAAGGTATAAGATATGTTACATATAGAGTGGACATCAGGGCGGAGCGGAAAATTTAAATTCGAATTTTTCTGTTGGCCTGGGTGCGGGACAGTTGTCTTTTGATTAACTAAACACAATTGTAATTTTTTTTCGAAAAATATTCATAGTCTACAGGTTCCTTTTCCTCTTAAAAATGATTATATAATCATACTATATAGGCAAAAGTTTAAACCTGAATTTTCAGTTGGCCTGGGTGCGGGTCTTTTGATTAACCAAACACAACTGTAGAAACAAAAAAAATGTAGAAAAATATTCACGTCTACAGGTTCCTTTTTTCTCATAAATATGATTATATGATCATTATTAGTAGAAAAAGGAACCTGCAGACATGAATATTTTCAAAATTTTTTTCACAGTTGCGTTTGGTTAATCAACAGACAACTATCCCGCACCCAGGCCAACTGAAAATTCAAATTAAAATTCTCGCCTATACAGTATCGCTCCGCCCTAGTGAACATATACTTTCCCGAGTACCTGTATCTATCTCCACGTCCCGCTGGCCACTACGCCACAACAAATCACACTTCACCCTCTTCATTATTCCACCACAGCTCGGCCAGCCGACGATCTTGCAAATTTCCGCGAGCCTCGTTCTCATCTCCCATCGACGTTGCAAAATTAAAGCTGCGTGATTTTAACGACGTCCACGAAACCCCAAACCGGTCGTCGTTTTGCTCAAGCATCATCGGAACCTTCAGGACGCATCATCGCCACCTTTCACGTGTCCACGGTGGATTGAGTTTCTCGGATTAGAGAATCACAGGACAACATATAAACCGCAGAGGTGTTGCGTTCTATATCCGGAAGGCTTGCTTTCTCCGTTCACCCGTCCCGTTCTCGCCACGATAATGGAATTAGAGCCAGCAGGGTACCGGAACTTTCACCGCTGGCTCCCGGAGAGGAACGTTACCCGCGGATCGTCGTCGCGGTTGCACGCATTCCGATGCACGTCGCTCCCTTCCCCCCCTCGTAACCTATGACTTCATCGCGCGCGCTGAATTCACATTATCGTGAACCGTCGATCGTATCAAAAGCGTCGCGGCACGCGGACCATACACGTGATGCACGAAAGTCCCCGGCGCCGTTCTACGCGAGCAAACAGAGCGTAGAACGTTTCTCGGAATTCGTTCTACGACGCGAGGCGCGCGGCACCGCTGCTCCTGCCTGGAAAATTCCGGGCCCCTTCCACGGTGCGTGCTTCTGCAGCATCACGAATATTTTAAAAGCCAATCAGAGGATGATTTATGCTGCCCCCTCCACCCTATTCCAGCGACGAGTGCGCATGCAACACCGTGGGCATTCAATGCTCGAAGCGTTTACTCTATCAGCAGTAGCGTACGTCTATTAAGCGTACGGCAAGCCCCCCCGAGATCCTTTGAGGCTCTCGCGGCGCTGGTTTATCGCGGTTAATGCTATTTAAGGCACCCTGGGGTAGGTCGCGACCTTTTGGAAAATGCCCCCAGCGCTCCTCGGGCACCGCAGCTGGCCTGGCCCGATCGGGAGCCTCCGAGGTCGTGTTTCCCACTGAGGCAGGCCTCGGAGTTGCGCGTTTAGTCGCGGATCATAGAGAGCGTTCGTTTTGCAAGCTAGGGAGAGCGAGAAAATTCTTGCTTCGTATTTCAGGGAGCAGCGAATTTTTTCGCACCGCCGCTGCACTTTTCGACTCGCCTGAGCCGCATCTCGCTCGGGGAGGGGGGGGGGGGGATTCCCCGGCTTAGTTCCCCGCGAGGAATTAATTTATCGCCGCGGCTTTTGCAAGGACCACTCGACAGCGTTAACGATCACCGCTGAGCGAGGAAAGATTCCGTTTACGTATTCCCGAGAGGCTCGTGGTTGGTTGAATGGGAAGAGCAAAGGGTACAGCGGCGCCATTTTTATGCTCTTCGCGATTCAAGACTCGTCGGGCCAGCTGAAAGAGCATAAAGCTTGTACGGGATAATGCGTAACGTTGTGGGGTCTTGTTGTTGCTGGGGTTTTTGTACGCGTCGCGCGAGCGTTAAGTGATGCGTACGGAGGATGAAGCGATACGCGACGAATGGCAGAACAGAGTGCTTCGTTTGGAATAATGCTCTCTTCGGAAGGTATAAAATATTGTCGGAAGGCGATTGTTCACACTGGGTTCACGGCACCCGTTAATTTCACGGATTTCAAATTGTAATCAATTCGTAAGAAATTTATTTTCTCCCAGGCCTCCTAACTTTTAAGATCTATAGGTAGCAAGGCTGTTCGAGTACTCGAATATTCGAGTAGCTTGAAGTTCGGACGGAGCCGAGTACCCGTGGAAACCGAGTAGCTCGAATTTTTTCGAGCGGCTCGAAAGAACCGGGAAACTCGAATTTTTTTCGAGCGGCTCGAAAGAACCGGGAAACTCGAAGTTTTTCGAGCAGACCGACTCTATCGAGGATCTTGAAGCTTAAACGTTTCGGGCAATACGAATGTTTCGAATATTTTAGGGTACGAAGAAAAAAAGTAAGAAGAAAAGAAAGACAACATAAAGAGAAGTGTGGGAATGCGTTGATAAATATACAAAAAAAAAAAATGATAATACGAAAGATTTGAATTTAGTGCTTATTTTCAAAAGTTACAAAACATTTCCATTTACAGCTTACATTTTAATTATTCACATTACTTATTCAGAACCATTATTTACATTCCCGTAGATAAACGTAACCTACAATATTCGAAACATTCGTATTGCCCGAAACGTCGTTTAAGCTTCAAGGTACTCGACAGAGTCGGTCTGCTCGAAAATTTTGCTTTTCAAAATTTTAAGTGTAGAGTTTTGATCAGCGACCTTAGAAATACCCTCCAAAAAAAAAAAACATTTTGCGAGTACAACTAACAACTCTTCTTGTATACTTGTTCGCCATATTGGATTCGCCATTTTCTTACTTTTAAGTTCAGAATCGTAGTCAGCGAACCCAAAAACATAAAAATACCAGTTTTCATGCCAATCGAACGAAGTTATGAGTTTTGGCCACGTTCTCGGGATTTGGGACCACTGTGCGCTCGGTTCTTTCGAGCCACTTGGTTTTTACGGGTACTCGGTAGGGATTGCAAATTTACCGACTTTTCCGATTACCGGTAATTCGGTAAAATTTCCAATCGAAAGCGGTTTATCGGTAATTTATCGGTATTGAAAATATAAGAGTAAACATTCGAAATTTTTTTTGTTTTAACTCTAATCGAGCATTATAAAAATTACACGCAAATGAAACTATTCTGAATGTAAAATGATATAACACAGAATAGATATATTTGTATGACTAATTGCAATACTTATTAATGTGGATCTTCACCGCGAAAACAGTGAAAAGAAACTTAACTTACATACGTAATTAAATATTTTTTATTTAACAATTCTTTTTAACAAATAAGCGCGAAAAAACATAATTTGTCTAAATTTTCGTCTCCCGAACGCGACCTAATTTTTTTACAAAATAATCCAGACACTTGGGTAGCCATTAAGAAATCATATGCCATTTGTATACATATACTTTCTTTCTTTCATTTTTCTTGATGACTTGATTCAGATTTTTAGTTCCCTTTTGGATCAGAGATCGTTCTTCATGAGATACTTCGGTTTTCGTCTTTATTAGTAATTGAAGTATTTTTTCACTGATAACGCAGTAGACGTCGACGGAATTAATGAACGCATATATGCGCTTTATTGCTGTACGTGATTTATCAAATTACCGGTAAAAATTTGGCGACTTACCGGTAAGAATTTGAGGATATTTCTCGCGATTCACCGGGGAACCGGTAAACCGATTTACCGGTACTGCAATCCCTAGTACTCGGCTCGGTTCGCTTTTTCCGAGTACTCAAACAGCCTTAAAATGTAGTATATCTATTTCTACGGAACCTGTCAAATTCACGGATCGGCTAATTGCATAAATAATCCAAATATATTTGCTTCATTCGTGAAATTATTACTCCAGAAAAGTCCCTGTCAAGTAGAAATCATAACATATTCCGGCACAAATTGCTCAGTCGACTTTCCGAATAACTGTCCCCGATGCGTAGCACATATGCTTAGGTTATTAGAATAAGTCACCAGACTCATTTCTCTTTGTACTAGTTAACATGTTTTGTATACTGAAGGCTATTCCCGTTGATAATAATAATAATAATAATAATAATAATAATAATAATAATAATAATAATAACATGAAAGAAAAATGGAATAACGTTAATATTATTATTAATTCTGTGATAATTTCTGGGAACCTACTTTTGACTTATTAGTAATTTATTTAGACGTGCAGCTTAATATTATATATACTTAGGTTATCTTTAAATCGACCAAATTGATTTTTGAAAGGAAATGCGTATTTTCGTTTACCCGTCAATTTGACGGTTGCTCGTAGAAACAGAGACAGGTATAATGTCCGTAAACCCAGTGTTACTCAGTCTTTGTACTGTATCAGCAAACTAAATTCCGAAGTCCGTGTGTTTACAAGCCGCGAAGCAAAAGTGACCGTGTCACTATTGTTTACGGATTATTAAAATTGACGATTTAAAGTAGATTCCGTCGCTTTATTATTCTCTCGCTACTTACAAGAGAAGATCGTTTCTGCGTCGTGGAGTCTTTTCTCTGTATGCGCGTCATCGTGATTTGATTTTGAGGAACAAGGAGATGTCTGGTGTGGGCAAAATTAGTAAAACGTGGGAGATAATTAATTTAAATCTGCGTTCCTTATGAAAGTCTTATGCAGCGAATTTTTTTTAAATAAATGGGCCATTATTGACGCATAATATTCCTTGTTCTGGTAACACTATTTAGGTTCGTACATATCCCTATTGTATGTATTTTTATATACGTGAAATGATCTTACAAGGGATGATCCCGAACCCGAAAATTCAAAGAATTCTGAAACTTTCTGAATACATGTGGGATTTCCTCCTGATTACAACGCAATTTTTGTTCGCTGCCCAAATTCACTCTAAGTGGGTGGAATTAACCCCTGAAAACTCGGCTATTTTCCGATTTTATCTTGTAACTCGCAATCCTGTAAGAGACAGGAGAAAAGTTTCAAGCCAAAGGTGCTTCTTTTAATCAGATCTATCATTTGGTGAAAAAAATTATTTCACAGTTCGCGAGTTATAACAGAAAATCGGAAAATAACCGGATTTTCAGCGGTCAATTGCACCCCCTTAGAGTGAATTTGGGCAGCAAACAAAAATTGCGTTATAATCAGGAGAGACTTCCCTAAATATTCAGAAAATTTCAAAAAATTTTCGAATTTCCGGGTTTGGGACGTTCCCTTGTTAGTAATCGCATAGCTTCTCGAAAAAACCTCGGCAGTTCCCTGTTCCCATTCGTTGTGGAAAATGTTCGATGAACTCGCTGAAAACGTTAAAAGGACTTGTGGTCTCGTGATTGGCCATCGTGGGACATTGCAGTCGAACGATTTGCCTCGTTGCCAAATTAGAATGGCTTCCATCCGAGACGAGGCAGATATGCGATCACGATTTGATTGACTGGTCGTCCTTGCTCACTTTTTTATTCACGCTTGTTGGCCCCCGCTTCGCATAGCACGCCTGCGTTACCCGCGCTCCTCGCTCGGTCCCGGCGTTTTAAAACGTTGTTCCGAGACTTTCGAGGATCGCCAGCCACCGCGCTAGACATTCTGGTGACTGGGTGCTTTTGCTTTGACACCGTCATCGCCGATTCCTTTTCAACACCGTTGCATAACGCCCAGCGGGCTCTCGGCGGGACCTTCCGAAATTATTTCTGTCTTCGATAAACAACGATCGAGAAGCTTCGCGCCGCGCTGTACTCGGATTTGCAATCTTCGAATTGTGCCGTAAATTTCCCACTTTCTCCAGAAACGAATTCGAGACTCCTCGCAAATCACCCGTGAAAATCACGCGAACTCGAGGAATTTCGTTTCGAAGTGCTTAGATTTGAACATTCCAACGCTTCATAAATATTCGAAATATAGATTTCGAGAAACTACATTTAACCCTTCGTGGCTACACGGGGGGGGGGGGGGGAGACATTTTTTTCTTTTGCTAATATTTCTCTAAATTTTTCGACCTGAATATTGAAATTTAAAAATTTGTTGAATTTTAACGATAGAATCGCTATTCCACGACTACTTTTTCAACTACAAATTTCATCACAATTATCACTGAAAAATTAAACGATTGAAAAAAATACGAAGATAGTAGCTGATAAATTTGTGAATATAAGGTGCGCCTGCAAAGGGTGGTTAAACGTGTTCGATACAATTTCGAATGTACCGAATGCGAGTAAGGTTTTAGCGTAGTTTCCCACATTCCCGAGCGAAACCGCGACAGCCACTTGATTAATTAATTGTTCGTAGCTGATAAGCAAAGTGGAGCGTATTAATAATCCCCGTTTATCTCGTATCTCTTGGCACGTCCAGGAAGGAACAATTTATTATTACAAGTAGAATCAGACGCATTTGTCACGTTGCGGATCGAAAAAAAACAACAAGCGCCGCGCTTCCTGGAATACATACTTAAAAAAAAAAAAGAAGAAAAAAAAAAGAAATACGTACTTAGGTAGCGTAAAATTGCTCTTCGTTATAGAAAAGCATTCCGTCCACTTGCAATTACAACTGTCCGATGCAAATGGGAAGCCTTGGTTTTAATTTCCTCATACTTATTCATGAAGTGAAAATGCCGTGGCAAATGCGCAGGTTTCAGGAACGCTCACGCGACTAGATCCGTATGAATACTGATAGGCACGAGTACGAAGATAAATGTTTCTTTCTTCTTTTTTTTTTTTTTTTTTCTTCACACGTTGGACAATGTGCAATATTCGAACAAACATACCTGCACAGTATTACTTGCTTTCGTTGCGCGAACGTCACGATGCAAAGTACATACGCCGGTGCGCTTATAACTCACGCCAAGATCACCGCTTGTCTATCGTCACCCTATCGACGATTATTGACGGTTCATTGATACTCGGGCCTGAGCACCGCGCTATCCGCTTATACGATCGCTGATCGCAGGAATATTCACGGCGAAGGTGAAGGTTGAACGAAATGGCCCCACCTAGCCCAGGCCTTACTAGTGTTTTCCGATACAGCTTCGAGACATGGTACGGTTTGAACGCAGAAAGTATAAAGGTAAGGTGAATGTCCCAATTTCGGCTCATTTAAGATGGAAATTTGCGATGGAATTTGTGATGGAAATTTGCAGAGCAGTTGATTAATTCTTTGATAATAAACCAACCAGTCGATAACTATTTAAGAAAGATATTTCAAGATGTTTAAACTACTAGTAATTTGTAATTAAATATAATGTTTTAAATGCACGTATTTCTACTCACCATTTGTACCAATTTCTGCTGACATAATATGTTACCTTTTTAGGTTGAAATAAGTTGCAACTTTTATGGAGACGTTTTACAACAGAACAGTAAAGCATAAAATAATTATAAACAAAAAATAAAATGCCTTCGAATAGAAATAGAGGTTACAGCATATATTGAATTGTGAGGTTATGTTGCTAAAACTTTGGTGAGTAGAAATGCGGACGCGACGGTGATTCACTTGACCCTAAACCTAATCACCTGTTTTCTACTCAAAATAATCAAAAATTGTAAAAAAATCTAAATCCAGAGCACAATGCGGTATATCTGTTTTTGTTATTAAATCAGAACTTTTACTGCAAAAACTATTCTCTGCCCAATTATCGAATACCAATAGTGACCCTGTTCCTTACCACAACCAGCTAAAATACGGTCGAAAAATCATGAGTCTCTTATTTTAAAAGTTTTTCGTTGATTAGTCAGAAGCTCCTGCAACACTTACGTAAATGTTCAAATAATTTAGAATTATTTTGTTGCAACTATAGTACAAACGTGACGCTTATAATAATAAGAAAAATACGAAGTGAGCAGAAATGGGGACGTCAGAAAGAAATCGGGACGTTCACCCTATGTTTTCTTGTGCGCGTTTGGACGCAGCGTTAAGAAATTCAAAGTCGATTTTCTCGAAAAGGAAGCGCGATATAAAAAAAAGGTGCTTTTTCTTTTTGACTTACAACGAGCAAATAAGCCGAGAAAAAGGAATAAAATTTTTTGATATTGCGCTTCATTTTCGAGAAAATTGACTTTGAAGTTCTTTACGTTGCGTCCTGTCGCGCAGGGTAGACCGGGGGCGGTAGTAACACTTTGACTTTGGAATACGCTTACGCAAAAACTATTACAGTTACAACAAAAGTTATTTTTAACGAAAATGTTACTTACTTATCTGACATTATTTGAGCCACGACAGTTTCGCTGTATGTCCAGTAATATTCCGGTTATTAATAAAAAAATGAGAAGCGGAGAAAGTGTTACAACCGACCCTGACCCCGGGTCGGTTGTAACACTGCATGGAGTCGATAGCAGCACGTATTTAACTTTACAAAATTAAAATATTTATTGATTTTAATTGTAATAATAAATGAAAAAAGGTAAAATTTATAACCAATTATGCGGTGTCGCCGTTCTGGCAGAAATAGGAAACGTTTCGGCTGGTGCGTTCTTCGTGTGATCAATCCTTACATTCAGTACATTGCATCCATTTTTTTATTTGGTTTGCTTGTGCTGTGCTATATGATTCCATGCACACAAGACAATATTATTAATCTTCTTTGTCACTATTCGGTTCTGTCCCGTTACAATCGCCCCCGACCAGGTTTTTCAACTTAAATTATAAATTGTTATTAACGAGACAGTTAAAAGTGATAAGTAACAATCAGTATTACTTTAAAAATGGCCAGATTAAATATTAAAAGAATCGAGAAGACGCGTACTTGCAAAGGGAGTATTTATATTACAATTTTAAGTCAGTAAGGAAAAGTTACTCCAGGGTATCGAAAAGTTATTTTCTTCACTATGCACGTCTATTGTGTATCTATACTGCTAGGACGTGGATGCGTGTATTCGAAATGTCATTCTTCATCATATATCCAAAATTTGCGTTAATATCTATCATATGTTTTGAGATGGAAAACATCTCTGTAGGAAAGCAAACAGTTTTCTGTAGGAAAATTTTTATTTTTAAGTTGACATCACATTTTCAATCGATTATTTAAAATTAATAGAAAACATTAATTCTACCTTTTGGGTTCCGTATGTAGGCCATATTTGCCTGGCCTTCGAGTATGCTTCTCTATTTGCATAACGCTGGTATGCACTTGTTTTTGCAAGTAATTACCAGGCATTGTGGGAGCTGGCCCATTTTTCCAACGATGTTTAATGTTCCTGGGTAATAAAGACGCATCGTTGACGGGTGTTCGTTCGCTTTAAAAAACCACTTTTCTACTGGACAAACAGTGCATTAATTTGAGATCCTTGAGGCTTTCAAGTGTTCTTACAATCGGCCTTTCAAGACGATGCACTTTTAAACACAGCAGCACTTCTACCACTCGAACGTATTATTATCCCAACGAAATATGTACTTCAACATTCATTCTTCCAAGATTCTCCTGTGATTGCGCAGCCAGTGCGAAACGTAACAATTTAGTACCAAGCTCGTGATGTACATGTTTAAATGCACTAATGGCTTCGAAGCTCAACTGTTCAATGGTTTCTGTGGTAACGCCTAAGGTTAGCAGCTTCTTCTCCGAAAAATATATTAACTACTTTTTACGGCCAAACGTGACGAAAAAATATAGTACCTTTCAGAGGAAAATGGGTACAAAATAAGACTATATTAAAACATCTAATATTTATTATGTTTTTTGTGCAATTTGCATTATTAATTAATTTATCGTCTACCAAATATGTCAAAGGTTTCATTGCACCGAAACTCCAAATTAACATATATAAGGAGCTTATTTTTTAAACAGACTGGCTCTGTTTCTGTCTTGCACTTCATATTCATTATAAAAAAATCTTCCCCGTTGAAGTTTAATTTCGCAAATTAAACTTTTCATGTTGCCACAGAATAAAAACAAATTAGAAAAGAATTGTAGAATCTTTTACGTACTATATCTTTCTCTAACAATATACAGTACACTAGACAAAAATATAGCGCGGTACTGCACATTATAGTAGGCTCGCAACCCTAATTAGAGTGCAAACACGCGTAGTTACAAAATAGCCGTGATAACTGATGTTACGTGTGTCTTTATCAAGAATTCTCGAAATAGTGGAGATTCTACTGCAGATAATCCTTATCCGTGTTTTAGCATCTTATAATTCCCTTGATCATTATGCGAGACAAGCACGCAACAAAATGTTACCCGTACTTTTTTCACGGTTTATTTGTTGCTCGCGAACAGGTTCTGCTTCTCTGTCGATTATTACGCCACATTGTTCCGGCTTTAATTAGAATCGAATTCGGGTTTCCATAGGCGACTAGTTTTCTGCGCGTTCAATACCTGTCCGGTGCTTCCTCTGTACTTTCAATAAGAATTCGGCCCGAGGATATCTCAGCCATCGATCGCGAAAGCTCTCTTTTGCTGTTACACGCGCAACGAGCAGAGAACTCGGCGCCCCGGTTAATTAAAATATATCTATAGTGCAGATGCGCTACCTGCCAACCGCATTGACTATATCCCCTCACCGTGATAAAGTTATCAGGCGCAAGCCACGGCCATTCTGATTGCCAAACGCATAATATTTTCGTAGAATTTATACATTCGGACTCGACGACGTATCTACACAGAAAAATATTCACCTGTTATTCCTCCATTACGCGTGGTTGCCTTCCTCGTTCAGAAATGAGCAGTCCTTGTAGAAAAACGAAAATTAAATGGATAAAATTAAAACAAAGACTTATCGGAAAATATTCTACGCGCCAATGGTAATACTATGGTATAGAATTTTAATGCAATTTCCCATTGTAAATAAGTTAATAAGCGATAGCTAAACAGAATTGCCGTTAATGGTACGTACAAATTTAAATTAGTTAATTAAAAATTTTAATTCAGTTTTCTTTATATCTAAGAAGTGGCGCATACAGGATTTTCCACAAACACAATTCTTTTGTCATGAATTCGGACTATATTAATGCAAAAAAATAGAAAATTTTGTGATGTATTTGGGTTATTTTACAGTTCAAAATATTTAGCACTCAAAACAAGCCGAATCTCGCAAATAATTTAGAGTCAGGGAAGTTCTTTCTCTCCACAAAAATTTGATCCTTGGCACTCACAGTATTTTCTACAAGCACTCTTCAAATCTATCACAAATTATTTATTTATTTATTAATCATAAACGGGTTAGAACCCGTTATATGTATAGCAAGGATACATAACATTTTGCGTGTTGAATAAAAATAAATCTACATATATGCATACTATATCAAATTATACTTAACAATGGAGAGAAAAATGAAAAAATGGAGGTAAAGAGTGAGTAATGAGAAATGAAAAAGTGTACAATGAAAATGGAAATGAAGATGAGAATGAAAGTGAAAATAAGAATGAGAATGAAAAAGAAAATGAAAATGAGAACGAAAATGAAAATAGAAATACACAGAAAATAGAATAGAAGTGAAAAGTGAGGGGTGGAATTAAAAGTGTATACTATACTATTAATTTCAGTTTTCTCGCGTTAACGGATCACCAGCTATTAAGTACTTCAGACCAGTCCTGTGATTAGGCAAACATTAACTTGATCGTACGAAGTCTTCGGATTTCACGTTTATTCATCGTCATGGTAGTTCATTAGCGTTACATTCCTACGTGGTGTTTTTCGTTAAATAATACTACTTATCACGACCGTCGTTTTTCATTGAATTACAGTTTACGTAGTCTCTGGTATTATTTAACTACGCAGCAGCGCAGTTCCGCGAATCAGACCAATTAGTCTAATTGCGCGGCGCAACGTCGTTGCACAAATGAATTCTTGGCGCAACGAAGCTAAGGGCAGGTTCGTGGTGGGTGGGACATCGTAACGGGGAAGCATTCCTTCCGCGGAGCTGGTGTTACATTAACTGGCGAACGAGCGCGCGCGCGGCCATCGTCCCCATTCTCTTTTATTCGCCTTATCGTGCCCGTTTGTCGGAATTCGGCGGTTCCGTGTACGAGTGTTCTTTGAACACGGGTTCACGGAGCCCGTGCAAACATTTGCCGAATGCCATCACGTACTATTCCGGTCGACGTGGATCGGCACTGCTCCTGCGCATTCCTGCATGACCGTGGACGCTTAGATAGCGGGAAGAGGAGCCGAAACGCGACATTGAACGGGGCATCGCGATGGAAGATAGATCGCACGGAGGCTCGGGAAGCGACATTCGGGCGGCCAAAATCGCGAGCCAGTCGGCCGATGCGGCGTTTATGTTCTTAAAGTAGATTGAGTGGTTGGAGGTCAGCCGACGTCACGATAAATGCATCGCGGGCTGCACCGCGAGGACGCTGCAACTGGCAGCCCGATTCGTAAACAACCAAATTTACCCGTGAACTTGAACTCGTTCTTCCGTGTTCCACGAAACTGCCGCTCCTCTGTCATCCGAGCCACTCCGAAATAATATACTCGCTGGACGACGGGACAGTCGATGGGATTTCGAATTTTCACTGGCAATTCTTTGTGTATGCAGCTGCCAGTGCAAGTGCGGGTTAAAGGAAAGTTTAAAATTCATATTGCGGTATGTTTTTGTTGCTGTAGGGATTATTTGGTAATTCTTCTGCAGGTGAAAATGCGTCGGTCGGGTATTTTGTTAATGGCAGCATATGGTTTTTAATATTTTATTTCTTGGTCTGTTTCGAGGCGATTGGAACAACTACGCGGTATGGAGAGATTAAAAGTAAATTTGTAAATTGATCCCTCAAGGATTGGGAAGGTGCAAGTGGAATTAGTCAGTATGCGATCAGACAGGTCAGTAGTTCATAACGTGGGTGCGTGTTTACTACACTCCGAGTGCCATAAATACACTGCCAAAACATTTTGCTATTCGACGTATTATTAAAATATCATGATTCCGAAAATTTGTTGCTTCTTTTTCGCAACAGAAATTAAGCGATTACTGGTTTTACCTTAATGCTTTTTTAGTGCTATGTGTTCCAATTGCGCAATCGTTTTAATCGCCACGAAATGGGCTACATAGTTGTTTAAAAGCACATGTTATTAACACTAGAAATACCATTGATTAGTTACTTACAAAATATATTATGCAAGGAAAATAAACCTTTATTCATTTTTTTTAAATTTCTATATTGTTAAAAAATATTATACATAATATCACACATATTTATACTCCTTAGAAATACACTTTCTTCGTACATAACAATGTTAAATTTATTACCAAATTTAAAACCAGTCGTTTTCACTGGTATAATAGGTCGTGTTAAATTGAAAAAATCTAGACTGAAGTGTTAGGGATCGCCCTTAAATTACGCGAGGGTAATTTTGGCGATTTCTTACTCCCTCCCCCCTCGAGTATAAGAATTCGTAAGAATTTATATTCCAACCCCTCCCCCGCATCCTTACGTAATATTTTTTGCGTTGCATTTTTCCAGTTATTAAAATTCTTTTAAAGCTCCATATGTATAATTCATTTAACTCGGTTTCGCGTTTGCGGCGAAACATCGCGTTGTAGGCCACTCACATTGGGAATTAGGTTAAAAAAATATTACGCGAAACGCCAACCGACTCCTCTCCTCCTTCTAAGGAAACGTAAGAAATTCACGACCCCCTCCAAAATCTTACGTAATTTAAGGACCACCCCTAATACTTACGTGCTTGCATCTAAAAGAAACCAACCCGAGCACGTGATGTCACAAGATCAAATAATCTCTAAAGCAACAAACAATTCATATTCCACTTAAATATTTTTTTGGAGATAAATAATTTGTAAGATTCTCAATTTTATGGCCTGAATAGCAGACTTTGCTTATCGCGTTCCTGTCATTAACCTATTCTGAGAAATTCCCCCGCGCACTCCATAAAACGACGTACATCCTTCGCGTTTCTTACTTCCTTTCGATCGGCGCAGTTAATTTGAAGAAGTTACCAGGCAGTAAATTGGCGGCACTAATATAATTACGGGTTAAAGTTCGATCGTGTCTACCATCTACGGCGATAAATTGGTAGCTCGGCGGGGACGCGAGATCATTAAAAGGATTACGCAATGACTCACAATAATTGTAGAATATGTACGCTTGCTGCGTCTATGATAAGGCACTATCGTTTTGGCGGGTCTCTTCTTCGCGGCCTTGAATTCCGTTAAAGGTTCCCCGCGATTATCGGTACTCGAGCCGCCATCTCGAGCGCGAACAACGTCCACGGTTAGGGTTTTCACCGAATGCGAGCGAACACATTCGAAATATACACTCGGCCACGTTGCTCTTCCAGGAGATCCATTAATACCGTTGCAAGATATATTAAGGAGGTTCGATACCGGAGCAAAAATAATGAGAAAAATTTGAAAAGTGTGTCGATCTAATGTCCAAAGTGTAGTCCGCGTTGTGTCAAAATTTCAAGTCGATTGACAGCACGGTTTATGAAAAAATTGAAATCAAAGTTGCGCTCTTATACACAGGCTGTTATGGGAGAAGCGATAAAGTTTCTATAAAATGTTACACAGAGTCCTTAAAAATAGTGAGAAAGTCCTAAAAAATATTGCAATGAAAATCTTAAGTGTTCCTATGAAATTCTAAAAAAAAAAATTGGACATTTACCGTACGGTTTATTAGATAATTGAATAAATAGACAGCAATGTGCTCGTATTTTTGGAACCGCCTGAAGGAACCGTTTGAAACGTGGCAACGCTGTACGCCAGGTAGTCATCTATACAGTGTATACTTGTACAAAGGGTGCAGTAAAAATTTGTAAAAACACTACCAAGCTGTAAACATGCATTTAGCAATTTGTTGCGAACCAGTAAGAACGCACAAAGGGACGCCACAAGTGTAAAGTGGAAAGAGAAAAAAAAAGATGGACGCAAAGCGACGTTGCCGCATTTCGCTCGCACATTTTACGCTACTTTAAATAAAAATATTATATTTCTAACTGCATTAAACATACTTTTTGTTTAATTGAATTCCAAAACAAAGTATATAGTAATAATTTGATTAGGAATAGACATGTAAATAACATTTTTGTCTACATCATTTTTTTTTATCTAAGATTGGTATCACTGCAGAGCTCTCATGTATAAGCACAGGCTTACCCCTCTCGCCGCCTGCCCGGCAAGTGGGGTATCGAACCTCCTTAAATCGTCACATCCTCGTATTATCTACAGATGCTTCTTCCTTTTTCAATTTTCTGCGCAATCGGCAGGACAAACATACCCTGTCAAAGTCATCTTTCTACTCTCTGCGCAATTTGTCCTAAATCTCACCTGCTTTCCTGCTCCATCGTTCCGATACTCCCGAGCTTCGTCAAATGAGATTTTCTCATACGAACAGGTACACTTCGCTTTCTCCTCACGGAAAACGAGGGGAAATAAAATACACAGAGACATTTATTCTGACTTAGCATACGTACCGACGAAACTTGTAGGATGATCCGATATTTATCAGAAGTAGTGATCGATATCCGTGGCCGAGTGCGCGCAGCGTAACTCGCGTGGTCATCGACGATAACGCCGCTCACTCCACAGCCACGTCAATTGTGCCTCTTGCAACAACAACAAAGTACTGTTTACTGTACGCCAGATACGCTGGCGAAATTCTTTTTATCGCGCGTACGAGCCTCGAACAAAATCCTCGCTCCCGATTAACAATAAAACGCCTTATCGATGGCAGAGCGGGCGTTAATCGTCCCCGCCGTTTCGGATAGATTGCGTACTACCGGGAGCGTTGCAGCAATCCCGCGGGGAGCTCGTCGGCAACGCCGTTATCGCCTTATCAATCGGCTCTTTAATTAACTCGAGCGCGATACGCTTTTGTACGACGATAATCTACCCGCGTTGCGCGTTGTTTATATGTAGGTAGCTGGTGGACGAAGAAGTAAGGGAGACCTTTCAAGGGAGACCTTTCTGTGGCTCGCAACTGGTACAGTAGCGTCGCGTGTTAATAGTTACCAGAATTTTTCCTAGAGTTTCCTTCGCCTGGACTATATTTTTTAAAGCAACGTTATTGCTTTCGCGAAACAATAATTTGTCGGCAAGGAGGAATTGCGGAGCTTGCGGCAAGAAGGGTGCAGGCTTTATCAACTTCGAGTAAATTAGAAAAAAAAAAACAGTACAATGAGATTTAGAGGAGAAATTAATATTAAAAAGAGAGCAGTTTTTATTTTTATTTATTTGCAATAAATCGTGCACCAAACGGTGTAGAATTTTTTTTTTTACGTATATTACACGTCGTGATTCAATAACTGTGAAAAATGAAGCTCACCCCCTCTCGCTGCACGTCCCTGAATTATTAAAAAGAAGTGCAACTTCCCGTTTGTGCGCGGTCTCGTATCAGTTCCTCGTTTGATAAACAATGTTAATTTAAAATTAGGAATCGAGCTTGTTTCGACTAAACAAATATTATTAATTGGCACTACGATCGCCGAAGGAGCTTGTAAAGATTTGTCGAGGGCACACATTGAATCATCGAGCGGCTGATGTAGCAGCTCTGATGGAGGATTCGTTATCTTTATTCTATTTTACTTTATTTTATACACACGGCTGTGACCTTATTGGAATACAAATGCAAGCTAAAACAACAAAGTGCAGATATAGAATTATCTTCCCATATTCCTGCCAATTTATTCGCGTCGACGCTCGAGGCGTGTTTACTTTAATCCCCCGCCGATTTTACGATCTCGCTGCTGTGCCTTCTCTAGCTGCCGTAGCTACCGCGTGTCTATGTATATTTCGTAAATATTCATTTGGCAGAGAAGACCCTCGTTTGAAGAATACAGAATTAGACATAAAAGACGGGCGAATGTGTGCGTGTGAAATACCAGTCGCGAGGCCACGAAGGTGTCTCATCTGAAATGGCCCCCCCGGATCATGTTCTTTTCATCCTGTTTGAAATTGGATGAATGTAGGGATTAAATCACGGTATATGGTATCGTATACGAATATCGAATACATACATACGCGGGGCTATCGAACAAGAGGGAAAAGAGGGGCGGCGGGACGTTCTCCGCAGAACTTGGGGAACTGCGCATCTCGGTGAAACATTGATGACGCACTCATTTCGTGATCCACCTTGTCCTCTACCTAGGACATTGCGTTCTTGGTTGCCATCCATCGGCTATCGCGGTTGCGTCGTTAATCCACTACACTGGGAGCTTTGTAAACAAAGCTAGAAAAACATCGCCGCCGAGGGTAAAATAGAGCGCCGGTTGCGCACGAGGAAGGCGCAATCGCGTAGCAAGAAACTTCGCCATTCCAGCGATTATTATGTTATTATACTTCTTCTATATGCGGCAGACCGCTAGAAATAAGAAAATTGTAAAAAAAAAATAAAGCTAAAGCTTTCACAGAAATCAGTATGACACAGAGTTTACTCTGTTTTTCTTTCTCAGAAGTTAACACGGCCCATTCGTGGCTTGCTTAATTCGGGGAAAGAATTTAATGACAGGAGTTAAAGGATTTGGATGTACAAGTTTTTTACCCTAGATTAAGAAACTATTCTGCGAGTGACGTTCTTACTAAACATTCGTAAGAAACGCGACTTTGAAACAAAATACAAATATTTTCGTGAAAATATACAGGGGTGGGCGGGGACAAACGTAACATTTTTTACATTCGGCCTAGCTGCCAATTACCTCTTACAGATATAAAAACGAAAATTATGCCTTAAGATAGCGCGTTTCTTGGTCTATCATTTGACAGCAAATTCAGCCTTCCGTGATGAGTAGTTAAAGAGTTATGGCAATTTTCCGCGGTGACTGTCATTGTTACTTTTTTGTCCTGCAGGGGTAGGACGAAAGTAATACTAATTATTTCGAGTAGAATTAAGTAAAAACACTTATTCCAATGCAAAATAGGATTTCTTTATTATCAGAAACGATAGAAACGAACATTTAAATAAACATATTTTAAGCAGGTACCTAACGATAAAAAAGCATAACCAGCTTCAAACGTTTCTTTGATACTGTGGATTTGATTTAATATCGAATCTCGTGTAACGGCCCCAAAAGTAACTAATATTTATGATTTTTTAAAAAAAAACTATTGTTAATATTGGAGTCAACTCTTTTGGGATATAGGGGAGACCGGGGCAAAGTGGGACGAAAAATGTTTGAAGTCGAATAAAATTTTTCCCTTTCATTAAAAATGTGTGAAAATAGATTTATAATATAATTTGAACATTACTATTGATAAATGGCGAATATCAATACTTAAAATAAACTTAAAGTATATTAAAATTCAACTTGAAAAGAAAATGCAAAATCGACCACTTTACCCCATATATGCACATAATAAAAGAAATAGTTTCTTATTAGTTTTCTTTCATGCAACCTGACACAATCCCCATTTGGGACTTTTTCAAAAATATCGAATATTATCAAAACGAAACATAAGTTGAATATAATTATACTGTTACTCAACTTTTTGTCCATATTTATATAACTTATCCGGCTAACAATTTAAAAAAAATAAATAAATTAGCAGTTAATGGGTTAAGAGATCAGAAAGCGATAAAAAACGGAACGTTTTTTATTCGACACAATAGGGACACATGTTCGTGTTATGAGCTCGGCATACTAGTTTCTTGCATTCCAAGTTACGCAACGAATGGTTAAGAAACCATGTTCTGCCATGTTGTATCTACGTCTCCAAGCAATCTACTTTCCACTGATACATTTTTGTTATAACACCGACGTGATATCAGATATTAAAGCGGCCTGATTCTAGTAGATGCTTCTATATATCCCCGTCATTGTTTGCCTTTTGCCCTTTACTTTTATGTTCTCTCCACCGCGCCTCCTCCCATCTAGTCGGTTCGTGCTGCACAATATAAGTCCGGCCTACCAGAAGCAGGTCACATTAATATTTCTTTCTAGGTCGATGCTACAAAAGCTCATATCCAATCTCGCGCAAAACATGGACATCCATTGCAATAATCCTATCTCATAGTTATACAAGAAAATGCCCCTTGTATTCCCATCATTTAACCCCAGACCACAAACGTTATTCAATACACTTATTCTTCTGACACAAACGTTCGGAAACTATATTTTTACCATTATATATTGCTGCAAGTAATATGTTTGTAATAAAAATCTGTAGAATGGTAAATATTTGTGGTAATATATATATATATATATATATATATATATATCTATCCAGTTTCAAAATTATAATTAAAATAATTCATCCAAAAATGTAATTTAATGTAATTCATGAAACCTATAATAATCTACATTTTGACTTGAATTATTATTTCAATAGAATATTACAAAAATAATATATTAATAAATTCTTCAAACAGCAATACATAAAATTTATAATAGTTACTCCTATCGTGGATTATCAATTAATTCACAAATTCCTCTAAATAAATTATAAAGCCGCCACATTTGTTAATTTTAATGATCAACATTTATTAGTCAATTCAATTTAAATCATTTTTATAATAGGGTATCTAATCCTAGTTTTTAACAAAATTTAATAAACATTAGTTAAATAAAAATTAATATAGTAATCAAAAATATTTCACCATACTTTAATCAAATTAATTAAATATATTTATTATAAATTCATCAATTCAAAAATTAAATAGATTAATTTACAAATTTAGTTTAACCGCTGTTGCTGGCACTAAAATTACCTTTATTAAAATTAATAACTAATTCAAACTAGCATTCATTATTAAATCAAATCTCTACACATTAAACTAAATAATCACTATATAAGCAATTTCAATTTAAAATCTACATTTATAGATCAATTAATTCAACTAATCTTTAATGTGGTAATATATATATTACCACAAATATTTACCATTCTACAGATTTTTATTTTTATGGCCCAATACTGTAGATTCTATCTTTGATTAACAGTTTTATATTGCAAACATATTACTTGGAGCAATTAGTACACATTAAGGGGTGTCTCTAGTATGACGCGACGGCCTCAAAGGAAGGCGATATTTGGGGATATTTTTAAAGAGAAAGCATTAATATTATATTAATTAAAAACTTGATCTCAATATTTGTACATATTTACAAAACATTTTTAAAAAACATTCAGTTCAAAATGCAACTGTAGCTCCGAGTTGCGGGCTAATAATCAGAGCGCTTTAGAAGAAAGTCTGTCCTCGGCGCACACGATTGTGTTGTTGCTGCTGGCTGATAAACAAAAATCAGGAATATTCTTAATCTATATCTGTGTAGTTATCGTTGGGCCAACGGCAAACGAAGCATAACGATAAGTAACAGAATGGCGACTTTTTAAAGAAAAGACCCTGATTTCTGCGAAAAAACGGTAGTTTCTTAGGTGCCAATAGTTTATTTTAGCAAATATTAACTTGGTTTTAAGCCGAACAAAAATAATGTATTCCACAAGCATGTCATACCAATCTCAAGTGGACTGGCTCATGAGTTTTTTTAGAAATCGCGTACGCGAGTTTTGAAAATACAGTTTTGAGAAAAACGCGTTTAAAATTTTAGGTAGTTTTTTTTGAAAAAAAAAAATTTTAAATGTCTTAATATGTACAAATATAGGCATAAAGCTTTTAACTACTACAATTTGAAGGTTTCTCTTAAAAAAGATCGCAAGTATCGCATTCTTTTCAGGCCGTCACAATAGGGAGACCCCTTAATGCCCCATGCTTACAAATAACGCAGAAAGTAGTTGTCACTCTGCCAAAAGCTTTGTCATTGTAAAAATGACGAGCCTTTGTGTTGTCCTAGTGTTAAAGAAATTAACGACCCGTTGCCAGTCAGCCACGTCGTGTTGCATTTCGTTCCACCTTTGGATTTTCCAGGACTCGCACCTTTATCCTCGCGTTCTCGCATTCTTAGCGCATAGAAGAATCGGGAACCGAAGAGATAACCGTAAAGCAGAGCTAATGATAAGTATCGACGGTGGCCGATGTACGTTTCCGCGAACGGAAGGCACTCCTCTAAATCTGAGCTGCGTCTCCTTGCGCAACAGGTTCAAGGTCCTACCGCAACCTCTCTCTCGTCCTACCGCAACGTTTGTTCCGCCGGTGTTCCCGCATTCAACCGAGCGTCTTTCTCCTTCCAAACCCCCGGTCCTGTACCTGGCCGAAACACCTGACGAGACTATTGCGTTGGACCTGCGCGCTCTGCTCTCCGCCTTTCGTCTTCTCCATCGTTCCTGCGGCTACCTCGAGTCCATCTAGCGATACACATCGTGTAGGGATATTAGTTTTCTTGCGTTCAGGTGGGCGAAGTATGCACACTCGTTCGCCTGCGGTGGATTCTTCAGAACGATCAGAGAATATCGAGTTCGGAGAATTAAACTTAACGCGTTCCGTGACACGATGGAGATTCAGATTTTTTGCAGGACTGTGAAAAGTGACGAGAAAAAGTAAATAGTTAACTAACAAGGGAACATCCTGAACCCGGAAAATTAAAAAGTTCTGAAACTTTGTGAAAATGTAGGGAAGCTTCTCCTGATTACAACGCAATTTTTCTTTGCTGCCCAAATTCACTGTAAAATTTTATGTTGTAACTCGTGAACTGTAAAGTAACTTTTTTCTACCAAATGATAGATCTAATTAAAAGAAGTAACTTTTGTGTTGAAACTTTTTTTCTATCTCTTCCAGTTCGCGAATTATAACAGAAGATCAATAAGTAGCCGAATTTTCAGGGGTTAATTTCACCCCCTTCTAGTGAATTTGGGCAGCAAAGAAAAATTGCGCTGTAATCAAGAGGAAATTCCCTACATGTTCACAAAGTTTCAGAATTTTTTTCGAGTTCGGGATCTTCCCTTGTAAGTTCTTTTGAAGTTCTGCATTAAGTTCAAGTTAGTTAAGTCTTGTTGTTGTTGACTTTGTTAGGTATTCATTCAGCGGACAGGTCGTAGTTAAAATTTTCGCAAGAAAAATAGAGTACCTAATAATCAATGGCGCACCCAGAGGGAGGCAAGGGGCGGTACCTGGCACCCCCCAAAGGAAAAACGAGGTTAATTTACCCTCGACTAAAGTACCTAATTCAAGAGCTTTGTAAAAAGAAAAGAAAGCTGGATTTTATTCCTTAAATAAAATATCATATTCACCTAATGAATTTTATTGAATTTGCATTAAAAATATTTTTGGCTGTACTTCCGAATGGCCCCAGTGGCCGATCGACACGAGATTTGTTTGGGAGGGTGTTTGGACTCTAAATCGAAAATTGTTGCTTCGGCAATTTATTAGTTTACGAGATATTAATAAAAAGCTTTTAGTATTTCTGTTGACTTATTCCGACATTACGCATTCCACTTTCCAACTTGTTCTCCGGATATTAGTATCGGCTGGGGCTAGATTAGTGCGGGGGTCGCGTAAAGCGATGTAAGTTTGGAGATTTCAACCAGAAACTTGGAGATGCGATGCATCCTATTATACAGGGTGGACACCTCTTACTTTATTAAGGCAATACTCTAGGGGGGTGATTCTACAGGCCAAAATAAGCCAAAAATATACAATACAATGTTTTAATATCGCGCTTCGTTTTCGAGAAAGTTGGCTTTGAATTTCAGCTAAATATTCATGTCGTTTAAGCGCCTGAGGGGCACGCGGAGGTAAGGGGAACGCGTCCAGCTGTCCGTAGGACAAATTGGGGGAGGGCAGGATGAAACCCCGTTAGGGCTACGTATATACAGTCCAAAAAAATAATTTGTAAAAAAATTAAGAATAATTTGTAAAAAAAATTAAGAATAATTTGTAAAAAAAATTAAGAATAATTTTTTTTAATATTTCGGAAACTAATAAATTCCCGAAGCTACAATTTTAGATTCTGGGTCCACACCCCCTCCCCACAAATCTCGCGTCGATCAGCCACTGTGGCCATTCGGAAGTATATCCATATTTCGATTCCTTCAACTCGCCTCCCCCAAAGATTAAATCCCGAGTGCGCGGCTGTTAATAATAGAACATTAGAGCTACTACTTCCGCTCCCATGCCACTTTTTCAAACTCTGACTATTCCTTCCAAGGCCTTTCTCGATACTTCAGCAATATGAAGCCCGCATGAGGAACAAACGAGATACTCCACCTAAACAGCAACATTACACCAGACGTCCGACTTATATAACGCACTAAGCTTCTCAAATATTTGAATAGCTAGCGATAAAGTGGCTCGAGGTGAATCTCGAATAGTCTCGAGCAATCTACGTACACGACGCGCACATACAAGGTGTATCCGAGCGCGGCGTGCAAACGAGCGTAAGTATACGCAGCAGCCATTCCGTCGAGCCGAAGGTTACCAGCACGGTCGCTCCGATTTTCCCTGTTCCTGAGATTCAAGCGTTCCCACCGCACGGAAAATTGCACGACGGAGCGGGCTACGTTTCCACCGGCCGTGGAAGTTTCCTCTCGTTTCGTGCAGCCCTGGTAGATAACAGCTGAAAGACGGTAGCCTTCAAGCGTTCCGCTCCGCGACGTAAGAATTTTCACGCGCCACGTAACGCGTCGCGGGAAGCCCGCGGACCTTTGGGAGCGCGAAAATGACCGTGGTTCCCCGCGGTCGATCAAATCCATCCTTGTTCGCGAAACCTGGTCATTTAGATCGTAGCGAAGAAGCTTGTCCATCGCATAACTTTTTTAGAATTGGTCCAAACGACTTGAGTTTTTTTGAGAAGCTAGAAGGATTCGTTTGCTAACTGACGTATTTGGTTATTTTGAAAAAAATTGTATTTGGTCGGAATAGTGAAAAGAATAGTAAAGGTCGATTTTTAAACTTTTTTTTATGAGATTGTAATGAAAATTTAAAAAAAACCGTTTGTAGATTGCAGTAAGTTGTATACGTGCCTAAAATTTCATGAAAATCGGTTAACGTTGCTCCGAGCTACAAACGTTTAAAGATCGCAGAATGAGGTCGGGAATCGTTGATTTCGGGAATTTTCGCGATTCCGAATATTAATGCGAGATACACTGTAGGTACGCAAAATTACAGACGACGAAGCTTTCCTCGGTGCGACTCATGGGACTTTAACTCTGTGGAACAGTTCCTTTTCCGAATCTTCTTGAGATTGCACGTGGATTCAAATCGTGGGTAGCCGATATAATGCAGAAACCAATAAATCTTGGGTGTATTACATACTTTGAATAATACTAGGGTTTGTCGGTTTTTATTTACAAATTTGTAAAATTCGAAAACCGGTTTTTAAATTTAAAAAATACTAGAATTAATATGCAGAAATGAATTGATTATTTCATTAAAAATGTTAACATTTTGATCTGAAATCGCCTCGGACACACGCATATTGTAGTAAGTAATAGTTTTCTGTGAAACTAATCTTCATGAGTTTATATTTTTAGAAGAAAAATATTAAATGGGATAAAGATTTATAATTTGGTATCGCCTTTTACAGGATTTATATTTTGTACAGATTTCAGTTATTTTAGTATTTTTTTCTTTTGGTTTTGTATGCAGTCTATTTTATTGTGTTATACTTTTGTAATTCCATAGTATTAAGAAAACTGAAACTGTTTAAGATAAGTACAAATATTTAACTACTATTTTAATTATATTTTTTTTGTGAAAATTTGAAAATCGGTTTCACCGTCTTTTTGGGAATAATGGGATTAGAAAACCGTTTTTTTTTCAAAAGTCAGTTTTTATATAAACCCTAAATAATACAGAACTTAGCGAGGTTGAAATTAACATAAATAAAATAAACTTCGATTATTACAGATAACAGATTCCTTTTCTCTTTTACTTTTACACAGCTGACTTTTTACTTTCGCTCTCTGTGTCCTTCATACATCCCCAATGGTGTACACGCATACAGCGCAAGAGCGCGACACCCTCATACGGTCTTAACACCCCAGCTTTCTTTTATTCCCTACGTTACCAATCCTATCGAATTAATTTCCTAAAGGTGCGTATACACGACGACACTTTTGTGTGCCTTAGATCAAGTGCCTTTTGTGTCTAGCTAGAGCTAGTTCCAGTGTCATCTGTCTATCTCTAACTGCAACTCCCGCGACGATAGGTCAAATTCAGTGTCGCGGACTGCCCTAAGCACTTTCCAATCTTCCAGAATTCTTTTTGAGTGTTGCATACACTTGGTCTAGACACAAAAGTGTCGCCGTGTGGACGTACCTTCACAAATCTGAATGCAAATGCCCTATGCAACGTCACAGTGGATGCGCAAAGAACAGAGCTCGCGGTCGACTTCAGTTCTTACAATTTCCCAGGGGGCAGTTGGTCCGATAAGTTCGAAACGTGTTCGCGCAACAAGTAGCCTCCCTTTAGCTTCTCCTTCAAATTAACCCTTTAACTGGTATACTGTTTTTTTCAAACGTAACTGCTATCTTGGGGTCGTGGCAGAGCCCAAATAAAAAAGGACACAGAAATTTGTAAAGTCGACATTAGATCAACCTCTATGAATACCTATTTTGTTCGTAGGTAATGTATAAAATAATAGATACGTAGAAAGTTAAACTATTATGATGAAATTAATTAGAAATTCAGTTTACAAACTTAGACAACCAAATATTTTGCAGCGAACCTTGCGTGCTTGGGGTCATGACTGACCCCAGGATACAAGTTAAGGGTTAAATACTCCATAACAAACCATCCTACAAGTATTTCGCAAGGTTCTACGTACTCCACCAGCCACATCACCCAGCACTCCCAAACTTTATCCATCCATCCTCGTCTTATCAGAAAACTCGCAACACTTACCCAGCGGTTCACCGTGTATAAAATGCGTCACGGTTCCCAGCGCGTTGACACAAAGCAGCGGGCGAATAAAGCCGTTGAAAATTGCGCCCGGCGTTGCTAGCTAAGGAGCACCGAGGCATGCGTGCACTTTCCGCGTCGGCCTCGGGGGTAACAACCCCGAAAAAAAAAATGGTTGCACGCGCGTGGCAATGCGTCGCATTAGGCGCGCTCGATTGAACGGCCCTGACCGAAAGGATAAAAAGAACGAGGAAATTACGTCGACGAGCCGCCGCTCGGCTGGAAAAGCTTTTAAAAAGTCCAGACCCGAGGGCGGGGGAGGGCCGTTTGCGTTTCTCGGACCGCTCGGGCGGGGAAGAAAGCCGACGCCTTTCTTCGGCGAGCCGCGCGCACGGTATCGCTTCCCGGATTTCAAAGCTGCGCTGCTTTTATTGCGACGTTGGCTGTCGCTATTCTGTTTTTTATCAGTGACTAATGAGCGTCGACAGACACGCGATAAGGGAATTTCGGAGGGGGCCAAACGTCACTTGACCTTGGTAAATTGAGGGTCCGTGGTGCGTTAGGGGATCGCCGAGTTAAATTAATTATACGAGCCTTAAAAGAATGTTAATAACCGAGAAAATGCAATGTAAAATATATTACGTAACGAAGGTGGTCTGGGTTAGGTCTGGGTTAGGAAAGAAATCGGCAAAATTACGCTTATGTAATTTAAGAACGGCCTTTAATACCTTCTACCCGATGGGTCCAGAGGGGGGCTTCTTTGGGCAAAGAATATAAGTCTTGGAGTAAGATTGTTTGACGCGAAACTCGGCTGCAAGTCCGCCAGCGCTTGAAACGACCAGAATTGCAAGCCTCGGCGGCTCATTGATATTATCTGTCGTCATTCATCGTATGCTTCTCACGATAGCGCGAACGATTTCATTATTGCGCACGCGATCTCGTGCCGCGATCCGTTAGCTGATGCTGCGACTAAAACGCTGACGGTCTCTTCCAGCGTTACTAATATTTCAACTTCCCCCGCTGATCAGACGGCCTTTTTCCGGGTATTGCTGTTCGATTCCAAGGCGCGCCTCGAGACCAGCCACTTTATTCTCGCCGGCTAGTAATCGATCGCTACAAAGTCCACGGGAGCCGAAGTCCAAGCAATTCATCACCGAATCCTCAGGGAATACTGCGCCAGCGCTACAAAAGTTCCTGCGAAACTACGATCCACGCTAGATAACCGTTATCGCGCTCGGCTCATTGTTCCTCCGTCCAAAGCTCGTATTTTCGAGCCTTGCGCCGAGAAATCGAGATCGAACGACGAAACTCGAGAGGCGACTCGCGCCCGCACAGCGAACGTATTATCGCCTATGGGAGCACATCTCCACTTCACCGCCGATCTTTTCCAATTGATAAAAAGCCTTTCCTCGTGGACGCGACTTTGCTACCTCGTTTTGACGGCAGGGCTGAAATTCGGAACTTCGATTTCTGAAGGTGGTGCGACCTGATTTTTGGGATACGAATGGTGTCGCTTGGTGGAAATCTAAATCGGCTTACGCTTACTGTTGACGTGGTTCGTGCAGTTAGTAACGAGCTTGTCCAGAGTTCCACGAGCCATTCAGATTGATGCCACGAGCTGCTCTCACTTGGAAGAATATTTGGTTAAGTCTCTGGTATTTATTTCTTTATTTATATACGCGTGGGCACCCTTTGGTAAGAGATACAATATACATAGCAGAAAAGATGTAGCATGCGTAAACACAAAAGAATTAGACAGGGTTGTTGTGCACTAAAGTTAGTAAGGTGAATGTCCCAATTTCTGCTCATTTAAGCGGAGGTTCGGGACTAAAAGTAGATTTTTCGTTTATTTCGTTTTTCGAATGTTCAATCTTTTAGGAATACGTGTTTGAAAGGATTTGTTGAAATTCGTGAAATTCCCGAAGTTATAGGCATTTGAGTAGCGACAAATGCATGGATGCCACTCGGCACTCACGTAAAACTTTAAACGCGTTTTTCTTGAATCAGTCTTCTCAAAACGGTGGGACCTGTATCTCGAAAAGTTATTATCTGACTCGACTGAAACTCTTTTTACTTTGAAGAATATACTTCTGGCTAGGAGGGAATCCAGCAAAAATTACAAAATAGTGAACATTTATCATTTTTAAAAAGTGGTTTCACACTTCAAGTGTCGTTATTCTCACAAAAATGTCATTTTTGTAATTTTGTCTGGTGCCCCCCCCCCCTAGCCAGAAGTATATTCTTTAAAATAAAAAAAGTTTCAGTCAAATCAGATAATAACTTTTGGAGATACAGGTCCCACCGATTTGGATGATTTTTTTGACGCCTTGACTTTAACGACTTCCGAGTGCCGTCTGCAATCATTAATTAAAAAAAAGTCCCATTGAATTATATATAGTAGTTTTCCTTTAATTAATTCCTAAAGATCGCCTATTTTTTGGGTCCCTAGACCGGAACCTCACCTTAAGAGATAACGCGTCATAAAGAAGGTGTACAAAATTTGTTTGTGATGAAAATTTGCAGAGTAATTGATTAATTCTTTAATAATAAATCAACCAATTCAACAACTATTTAAGAAAGATATTTCAAGATTGTTAATTATTAGTAATATGTAATTAAATATATCATGCTCTAAATGTCCATATTTCTGCTCATGAAAAATAGCGATGCATGTATTGCCCTAAGCTCGTGCAACACTCGCGTAAATGTTTAAATAGTTTAGAATTATTTTGTTGCAACTATAGTACAAACGTAACGCATATAATAATAAGAAAAATACGAAATGACCTTATCATGATTTTTTTATTTTACTCAGAAAAATTCTTATCGGTCCATTTTTGTTAATATTTCATCCTAAAAGTAAGCAAAAAATTCCTAGTGTAACCATTTTTTATATAAATGAAAATTATTGAGTTTTGAGTTTTTTTGAGAAGCTAGAAGAATTAGTTTGCTAACTGACGCGTTTCCTCGTTTTGAAAAAAAATGCATTTGGTTGGAATAGCGAAAAGAATAGTAAAGGTCGATTTTTAAACTTTTTTTTTGTGAGCTTGTAATGAAAATTAAAAAAAAACCGTTTGTAGATTGCAGTAAGTTGTATACGTGCCTAAAATTTCATGAAAATCGGTTAACGTTGCTCCGAGCTACAAACGTTTAAAGAACGCGGAATAAGGTCGAGAATCGCGAAAATTCCCGAAATCAGTGATTTTCGAGCTCACAAAACAAAGTTTAAAAATCGACCTTTACTATTCTTTTCGCTATTCCAACCAAATACATTTTTTTTTCAAAACGACGAAACGCGTCAGTTAGCAAACTGATCCTTCTAGCTTCTCAAAAAAACTCGAGTCGTTTGGACCAATTCTAAAAAAGTTATGCGATTTTAGAAAGTGTCCGAACATTAATGCGAGTCACTGTACAAACGTACAAACAAACAGAGGATCCAAATTGAATAAAATTGTTTAAAAAAGTCTACGGCGCGGCAGATTTCGTTACAGAATAACTCTTCGACAAAGTGTCAATCCTCAAAAGTCACCCGAACAGAATGCTCTTTCGCAGATACAAATATCGTGGAAAACTAATATCCTTTTCCCGGTATCGACACGGTTCACTCTGTTAGCTAGCATTTCCCTCGAGTGAAACAACGGCCGAGGCCAGGCGTAATCGAAAACAGAACGATGCAGTTAGTTACACGTACTCGTGTAATATTTAGAATCAAGGTCCCCTTCCATCGCGAACAGCGCCGAGGATTGGAGAGTTCTGCTGCCGTGTCCGGAAGAGGAATGTTTCTGTTTAGACATCGCCATCCCTCGATTCCGCGTAGAGAGGTGACCGTCTGATCGCGAAGGACACTCCCGTCTGCAGCTCTAAGATCGCTTTTCGTCCTCGAGTATCGTTTGTCGTCTGGCAGACGGAATCTGGAGTCTGGCTCGGGGATAGTATCACTCTGATAACATCGTGTATCATCGCGCGTGCTTACCGGTTTCCGCGTTGTTGCAGGCGAGAAATGCTCGACGATTGGTGTTCTGTCGTCGGCGATGGTTTTCGAGGTGCCTCAAGGCAGTTCGATTATCTTAATGTATATAAAGCAGAAAGCTTCTAATAAATTACCCAGTCATTAATAAATATCTTAATCTATAAAGCAGAAAGCTTCTAATATGTTTGTGTGTTTGTCTGTCGCCTAAAAAACTTTCGAACGATAAACTCTGCGATCACGAAATGTGCTTCAGCTGATTGTGCTCGATTAATCCAGATGAATGTGACTATTTTCACACTAAAAAAAAATTTTTTTTCTCTTTATAAAATCAGAATCTAAATTTCGGGCGAAGCCGCGTATTAAGGCTAGTTATTAATATCTCAGAAAATCCAAGTATCGGCCAGACTGTAAATTTTCTATGAGTATTTTGCTTCTGTAATAGTGCTCCCAAATATTCGAAATGAGAATTAAGATGTGTAAGAATATGTTCTAGGTCTATCGAGATTTTTAAAAATTTCCAAGTCTATCAAGATTTTTAAATTTTTCCAGGTCTAGTAGGATTTTTAAAATGTTCCAGGTCTAGTAGGATTTTTAAAATATTCCAGGTCTAATGAGATTTTTTAAATTTTCCTGGTCTGGCAAGATTTTTAAAACTTTCCCGATTCCATTGATATATAAAGCAATTCGAAAGAATGGTAAATGTTCTCGATTGAGAATTCGCAAGGCAGCAGATTAACCGCCTATTACCACACAAACATGCCTCTTCCCTTGCGAAATGTCAAAGAAGTTGCAAGATACACCTTCGATGAAATATTAGGTCGAGTAATGGAGTCATTTGGATGCCCCTTAATGGCACTCGTGCCCGCACACAGTGGGCCGGATTCACTTATGTTGCGGCATCTGGGTCTTTTTTTAACACATCGGAATGACATTGATACCAAAAAATAGAAAAAAATTATTCCTTTCTAATGAATTTTCTTATTCCTTTCGAATAAAAAAATAATATTTTTGACATTTATTTATTTTTCATTTTTTTTAAACAAAATTTTGAAGAAAAAAAATTTGAAAACTATTCATTTGGTACTTTATTTAATGCCCTTTTCAGTGATTATAGGGAATGTTGGGGAAACTTTTCGTTTTCAAGTTATAAGGAAAAGTCGAAAAATAAAGGAATGCGGTCAAATATCGTTTTGTTTAAATTGAAGGCGAATCCTTTGCGCTAAACATCATCTTCTGTTAGTAATTAATGTAAACAATTTATTAAAAAATATTTCTGAAAACAGTCAGTAAAATTGCGACATTTTTTAAAATATTCATTTCTAATGATGTGTAATTTAATATTTTTTACATTTATTTATTTATTAATTTTTTATTTGAACGTTGATAACTTTAAACATTAATAATTCGAGCAATGGGGCGAGTGGGGAAATTGATCGTTGCGTGATTATTTAGAGGAGAGTGTACTGAAACTATTGCAATTGGTCCGAAAGTGGAACTTTTTGGCGTTCGGAAGATATTCCTAATCAAATTTGAAAAATGTCGCTATTTTCGTTGCATATAAAAATATTTTTTAATGGATTGTTTATATTACTTACTAATAAAAGAAGATATTTATCGCAAAGGCCTGGTCTTTAATTTAAACAAACCGATTTGTTGCTACTTTCCTCTATTATCCGAATTTTCCTTATAACTTGGAAACGAAAAGCTTCCCAAACATTTTGCTTAAACCATTGTAAAGGGCATTAAATACGGTACCAAACAAACAGAATTAAATTTCTTTTATCACAAATAAGTTAAAAAAATTAATAAATAAACGTAAAAAATATTAAATTATACAGCATTAGAAAGGAATAATTTTTTCCTACTTTTTAGCGTAAATTTCATTCCGATATCTTAAAGAAGAAAAGACCGAAAAGGCGGCAAATTTTAAATCCGGCCCACTGTGCCGCATCACGCATTCACCGACAACGTCGAAGCGCAAATAATTCTCTCCTTCTTTCGTATTATCCTGTCAACATTCCTACGTATCGTTACCGATTTTTGACGTCAACTGCCGAGCTATCCTTTAACGTCGCTGTAGCAACAGGTCAGCAGGATTGCCCCCTTGGCCATTCAGAATGCGATTGCGAATGATCGGTGCCTATCCTATTTGCACATTAACGAAGGCCCCCTCTCGGAACAGAATCGAGCAACGTCTGTCTTGCTGAATAGAGATCGGCTGCACTTTTGCAAGCCTCCTCGTAGACAAATGACATCTCGCGTCCGCAAACCCGCCGAGCTGTGCGTGTGTGGTCGTCCTTAGAGCAGACTCGTTTAATTGCCATCGCCTCTAAGAGGGACTGCCGATAACGATGCACGCTGAACATTACGTAAATAGCGGCCTTTTAACGCGGTGACGTTCCTTTCAGTGGTTCCACGCGCTAACGGTTTAATCAATTCGATTCGTTTCTCGTTCCTTCATCGTCCTGCCTTTCGCGTGGGCGTGTACGCGGACCGTGGATTTCAGTGGATCGATTGGCGACGCCGAGCGGAACGTGTGGAAAGTAAACACGCGAAATCGGCGCCGCGAAACGAGAGTGGTCGCGGGTTTCGCCGTGGCGAAATTCGCATAGCAAACTGTCGCCGACAAAAATGTCCCCGCTAATTACCATAGAAGTAGATGCGACTTGAAGCGGTTAATTGATGTCTTTTAATAATGATAAACCGTATCTTCAATTTCTGTTTTATTTTCTGTTAGGGCCCCGGTTTTGTCCTGGTCTTCTCTAAATACAGTCCTGTAAGAGGTAATAGGGGGGGGGGCACGTTTAGCGGCCAGTACCCAGCAGGGTGTCGGGTAAGACCCCGCTGGGGGACTTCACACCTAAGTCACTGTATCTCGGATAGGCACTATACCCCTCTCGCCGTGCTTTATGACTCCTACCCAGGTCTTGCGAAGCCGTCATCTGGTCGACAATCGACCAGTACCGTTACAAAAGACCTATCCTTAAATAGGATATTTTCCATAGGATACAAAATGATCTGCATATCCAACACTCGCGTTCTAATCATGCTTCACTCACGCTTCAACAGGGTGAATATACACTTCGATTGGTTTATACGAGAACATGACTTGTGTACTTAAAGTTGCCAGTGAAAGCAGTTTTTGATTAGGCTTACACTTAGTTTCCATAAATATTAGGGGGGGGGCACCTTTTGGTTGTTTAATTTCTTCTTTTTTTTGTTGTTAATATTACCGAGTGTTAGTTTCTAAAAATGGATATTCCTAGTTTCTTCGAAAAATGGGGCACCCGCTTTGGACGAGTAAACTATCACAGGTCCTTGAACTTGATATCCAACCCCGGTAATGCCTTTAGCCTGCTTAATAGCCTCTCTGAGCAGCATGATTAACGACGCATGCACCCAACACATGCACTTGCGCCGAGATTGTGAGACGTTGGAGGAATGACGGACAAATTGTTTCTCCCCCGGCTTCTCCCGGCAATTAATTATTATCTCCGGAGGAGGCTTACCAGCGTGGGCAAACATAAACATCCGTGGATTATTAGGTAATAAATTTCGCCGCTAATGAACTCGTAGCGTGGTCGCGGTGCACGCGCTGTCCGCGCACTCTGCAATCTAACTACGAGGGAAACGGCGCGCCCTCAGTGTTGAGGACACAGGTGTTGCTTCCAAGCATCGCGAAAAGTGGTGAATTCCATATAACGAACGATTACCCTTTAGGAAACTTCGAAATTCATTGCAACGCTCTTTCCTCCCTGCGAAGGGTCATTCTAACCGATTAAGCTCTCGCCAGTCTCCAACAACCTACCCTTACGCGCACTTATTTCATCCTACACCCAAATGCCCCCCGAATCTAAAGCAAAGTCTGGGCGAAGTTGGGCATTATTCGGATAAATTTTAATTCGAAGAAAAAAAGAATGATTTGTTTATTCGTTAAATTTTTATTCGAATAACTATTTTGATTTTTGGATATTTTATAGAGGACCGAAAAATAAGAAATACGTGTTTTTTTATTTTTTCTCGTTTACATATTTGGGGGGGTGAAAACTGCGTTCAAAGTTAGGGTTGAAAAATCATTTTTGTGGAATATCTCGAGAACTATTAGAGATAGGGGAATAGTGTCAATGGACGAATTTTGTGTCTTCGAATGCGAAATATGACTGACTCACCAGATTTTCAAAAATCCACAAAAATGATTTTTCAACCCTAATTTTGAACGCAGTTTTCACCCCCCAAATATGAAAACGGGGAAAAATAAAGAAACACGTATTTCTTATTTTTCGGTCCTCTATAACATATCCAAAAATCAAAATGATCGGAGGCTGGCACCAAAAATACTCTCCTTGTTAGTCCAGGTAAGCCTTACCGATAATTCCTTTAGCAGGTCAAGGACGAAACGCACTCCTCCGTTTCTCCTTCCCTCTGTCTTATCTCCTACGTACAAAGCTTCCACCCTAACCCATACCAAACTCACGATAAAAAAATTAAAATCCGATCGGCAGTCCAGCTTGAGTTTTCTCCCTCGCCTTTTTTTTCAATTTTCTTTTACGCCGATGCTGCTCGGTTAAAGTCATCTTCACCTTGACCAGTATAGACAGCGATCCTCCGTTTCGCGCTTGCCAGCCCCTCTGGCCGAAGGATAGCGAAAGTAGGTAAGGGTAATTTGCTAATGGATGCAATTCCCTTGGTTCGCGGTACAAGGGGGCGTTAGCTCGCGCAATTCTCAGTCTCAATGCAATTTCGCGAAATTGTGCATGATTTCACCGCGCACGCCGGCTCCCGCTGGCTCGTGCAATTTAATATCGACACCCCTATCGGTTGCGACCGTTGTTGCGGCGTGGACTTGCTTGTCGCTGGCGTACGGGCGTAATCGAGTTACCGTTCGATATTAGCGAACGTCCAATTCAATAACGGCGGCTTCAATAGCCGGGCAGGCACATCGTGTCTTCTCGCGGTTTGTGGTCCACCGTGGCCGACGAGATGTCATTAATGGGGCTGATTAATTAAGGGAACTACTTAGGCAGTCAGGTCTGGTGAAAATGTAAATTTTCGGGGGGAATTAATTACAAGGAAATGAATAATAATTGTGACTAGTACTTCTGGGTGATGTTTAATAATACTATTAACTGTGAAAACTTTTTGTTGTTGTTGATAATATGTAGGGGAGACCGGGCTAAAAGTTCCGGGGGTATGTTGTTTCGACGCACAATGGTTGAGTATACTACATGCTAGCTGGACAAAATTATTTTTTCGCGGTATTGGGTTTATACGGGATTGAAATTGTTAGAAACAAACCTGATTCGTATCACAGCTTATTATTTCACTGAAAATATCAATAAAATAAAAGTTTGACTAATTCAATAAAAGAAAAAGAACAATTCGACAGTATTGTACTTTAACTATAATTATCAGTTATAACAGTATGATTATTCCTGTAATTTCTGAGTGTTCTGTGGAATTTTAAAAAAAAATTCGAGCCACAGTTGACTCACCTAACTTAAAATGGCTATTAAAACAGTGTTTTGCTATATGTCCCACGTAGTTCCACGCAACAAGGCTTGAATGTGCGGAAACTAGAGACTTTGCGAGTAGTTAAAACTGTAGACTTCGAAACAATTAATGGCCAAATAATCCATATGCTACAGAGCGTCCACTGACTTAATCTTTATCGCACTACTTCGGAGGTGTGATGTTGGATAAAAATTCAGTTCACGTCGCTTCGGTTACGTCGCCCGAGTGTTACATCGAGTCGACGTTAGCCCGACGGTAGCGTGCGTATGCAACTGACTAAACAATGTTCCCGAACGGCAACATCGTTAATAGTTTCTTGGCCCCCGTACACAGCTGTCCACACTTTGCAGCACTTGTGTCCTTCGTGCGGAAGCACATGTGTGGATTGCGTGCACGTACGAGCGACACGGCGTGAGAGCCGAACGTAATTCGCGCTTCTTTGCCCCGACTTCGAAATTGACCCCGAATTGTAGCCGACCGATTCATCGACTCGCTCCTACTAGTCCTGTGCCTGCCGCATTATTCTCGGCGTTGATGCTCGGGGCGGGTACTCGCCGGAACGTGACGTAACTTCCAATCTTTTGCGTTGAATTAATCCTCTAAGCGGTCGGAAGAGTTGATGGCATCATCATTAGCCCTCGCCTCCTTGAGATGTGTTTGTATATGTAAATCGTCGGCGAATCGGGGGAATAGAAATATCAGAAGTGGGACAGTCGCATCGAATCGCTTAATCCGCGATTAATGTCGCTTTGCTGTCTGCGATTAATCATTTCGTACGAACACGTGGCGATGGAAGGTCGAAATGGAATAAATGAGCCGTTTATTTTGAAACTGGCCTAACTCCATTTATACTTAAATCAAGATATTTACTATTGATAATGTCAGAAAGCAGTGGTGAAGGTAATTTTAATTAATTAGTACCTACAAGTTAACCTCAGTTTTTGGACAATTGCGTTAGTTGAATAACCAGTACATTTAATTGATATAAAACTTAAAGTTTAATATTAAACTTTAGAAATTATTTCACCCATGGGGAAGAACAGAACAAGACTATTTAGTTCAGATAGTGAAGAAGAAATAGTAACTAATGATTTAAAAAAAAAATCGAAAACGAAACAGAATTATAGAACAATACTCGTCTTCAGGGGATGAAGATGCGATTAACAATGGAGAAGAGATTGATGAATCATACATCCAAAAAGTGCGAAAGATTAAACGGAATTCAGGAAAAAGATATTGTACTGAAACCGGAAATATTGTACCTGAAAAAATTTTCGAAAACAAAGATTGCCGTTGTCGGAATGCTTGCACAAAAAATTACGACGAAGAGGAAAGAAATAATATTTTCGAGAAGTTTTGGGGTTTGGGAGATTTTAACAAAGTCAATTTGAAGCATCTTAAATTATGTTGAATGGACTTGGGCACCTTCAAATTTTATAATGAATCTGGTTGTTAATTTCGGAAGTGGCCTAACTCCATTCTTGATAAGAAAACGCATATTATTCACTTAATAATTGCCACTATTTTAATAGGAACTATAAATTTAACATCCTTAGATATACTTAAGCAGTATGACTCATTAGTATCCTATACGTATATTTTTAAATTCATTGAAACGCAAACCCTTAAGTATCTCGATTTGAAGATAAATGGACTTAGGCCACTTTCAAAATAAACGGCTCAAATAACAGAGGACAATAGTGCAGCAATGATACCTGATTCTTGGCTGTAATTTTTTGTAATTAAGACCCTTCTGGCGATGTACTCCATCTAGTCGATACAGGTTTAAATGATGGAAATGAAATTTGTGGGAGAGTTTCGTAATATTTCTGTATGGAGATTTGGGAATTTAGGAATCGCATTGAATGCATCGACTTCAGAAAAGTGTCTGCTTTCCGCGCGAGGAGTCATGGCGTTTTCAAGGAAGCTAGGAGCTCTATAAAGCGTTGAATCTTCTTCCTCGTACTTTCGAAGGGATTCCACATTGCGTGAGCTGTGGAAGTTCGAATCCCCGTTGCATGTCGTCGCGAGGAACATCAAATATAAAATTGAAAGTAGGGAAAACGACGTTTCTTTTATCCTGACGGTAAAAACCTTAAAGTTTCGGGTCCCGGGCAGAGTCGAATCGTATCGAATTCCCCCTCTGTTCTCAATATCTCGGGTTATTTGTGCGGGAATGGGATTTGAGTGAAACTTCAAGTATCTAATTTCATTCTGTTTAGCGCACCGACAAATTCAGCGATTTTCAGGAATTTATTGCGAACAAACGAATTACAGTAATGGAATAAAACCCTTTTCTATTGATTAAACTACATTTCTACACTAAATAAAAAAAAATATAAAAATAATAAAATTACTGCTTTTAAAATGCTTTTGAGGGCGATTTTGATGGCATGGTTAAAAATTCATGCTTCGCTCGTGGTGTTCCGTCTTACGGGAACAAAAGGGGGCTCACAGCGAGGCGGGGATTTAAAGATCTTTATTACCAGGCAATTGCTTACCTTCGAAGCGTTTTGGGGAAGATTTGCCTGTCAGATAGGCGGCAATCGACATCGTGCCATTTTTTTTGTTGGGCAACTCGACCATAGGCATATATAGACAGAGCGTAAGCTGAGGGGGGTGTAAGATTCGCGGTAAGGGGAGCGATACAGGCAAATCGGGTAACGCAGTGGTTATGTGTACCGAATGCTTCCGAAGCTAACCCGACGTCGGGCCGACGCACAGTGGTCTGGAATCAAGAATTTGGTGACATTTGTCTATAGCTTTTAACCTATGTAAATTATCGAAACGAAATTTACGCCAAAAAATAGGAAAAAATCGTCCCGTTCTAACGATGTATAACTTAATAATTTTTACATTTATTTATTTATTCTTTTTCAATTTTTTGAAGTTAATTGTTATAAAAAAACTTTAATAGCTGTTTAATTAGTACTTTATTTAATACTCTTTTCAGTGGTTTAAGTCGCATGTTGAGAAACTTTTCGTTTCCAAGATATAAGGAAAGTAGACGGGAAAACAAAGAGGTCCAGGTCGAAAAATTTAGTGACAATTCATGCATTTGCCGAATACCATTTATCTTTCCTGTTATTTACATATTAATTCTTCAGCTTCAGGGTCTAGATTTTTTTTCTTTTTATTTCATGATTTTATTCGGATTGCTGATATGTATGGGTCGGATGTTAACAGAAGTTTGTGACTCTGTAGAAGCTGAAATAATCGGAACTTTACCAGGAAAATTTAACAGCACATTCTTGAGGATATGTACAGTGTTGTCTCTCAAATTGCACGCGTTTTCAGATTCTCTATACGCGCGAAGCTATCCCCGCTACTTCTTCTGTAGTCGCCGCACAGTCGAAATACCGAGAATCAATTAATTTTCTTCGATTGAGCAACAGAATTTGGGTATCACATATCAAAGAAAAACCCGAAGAAGCCGAACGCCGAACGAAAAAGCAACTGCGCGTCGCCCCGTACCACTCGAGCGCTCGAGGAGGAATCGAGGCAAGCCGAATAGGCTACTCGTCTCTCAAATTGCGTGCGCCCGGCCCCGACGCTCGCGTATATAGAGAGACAGAACTGTACTTTCGAAAGATGTTTAAAAAAAATCGATTCTTTTCAAACCGTCTAACCAGAATGATCCTTTAACGTTCTCCGTTGCAATTCCATTCAGAAATGATTTGTCCTTTTGGACAGTACAATAATTGTACTCTAATAATAGAGCAAAGTGGTGAGGGATCAGATTAATTTCTCCAGAAACAGAGATTGATATTAAAAGCGCATTTATTCGGACTAACTAATGATCGTGCAGTCGAAGTCTCTACAATTTTTAAATAACAGCTGCAACACGCCTGATTTAATAAAATAAATTTATTGTTCCTATTCATTCGATTGTTCGCGGCCAGCAATCACGTCCACGTTGATTGCCAGCACGGCTTCGACGTTTAATTGCGCTGTGCGTAACCAATTACGACGCAGATATCTCGACAGCCTGGACTTTGCAAACACGCGACGTGCTTTCGTGCATTTCCTCCCTGTACGCTCGAACGTCCGCGTATCACGCTACACCTTTTTCGGTCGCCCGAACATGTACTTATCGCGAACCGAGATTTACGTGACACTGGAATCACTACGAGAACCATAACTACGACTCCATTTGCCGTTGTCCACGCAACTAATGAGAGCTATCGATCGCGTCACCCTGGTGAATTTCAAAATCTGCCGAGTTTCTGACAAACTAATACGAAAAAAAAAAAAAAAAAAACAATTCAGGAAGAAAAGTGGCAACACCAATCCACGGTAAAATGTAAATATAGATTATTATTAATAGTAATACTAATTTCTTTACGATTTTAATTAACTGGTAGAAAGCAAACGTCACGCTCTTTAGAGAACGTAACTTAAAGAGATATATTCAGAAGCTCTGAACTCTAAAGTTCAAAAATCGCATTTCCACGAATCGTCCGGTATAATAAGTGTTGGCTTTGCCTTCAGAATTATTACCTCCGTATATCTGCTAGCACTCGTAGTGCAATTGATGCTTCATTACCACTAACAACGCGAGGAATTTCTGTCGTCCATCGTGGTATCAATTATATCTGCCTTGTCGCATCGAATGGTCGCGAGTCTGTGAAAAGATTCTCGAGTCTGGTGCACGCGAGAATTCGGCGAGAAACGGCGGGAATGAATAGTCGGAAGTCCCGTATCCGTTCGCCTAACTCCCTCGAAAAAATTACATTCGCGTCACGCGCCTGTGTATTTCCGAACCGACAATGCGTAAGACGCTCGTGGCCATCTGGCTAGGTACCCCGACGCCTTCTACGCGGACGTAGGTCGTGCAAAGTTCATCGGTCATTCTCCGCGCTCGCGGTTATCAATTTGCAAAACGTAAGAGAAGAATCCTCCGTTCGATTGTTTCGCAAAAGGTGAATGTCCCAATTTCTGCTCATCTAAGAGGCTACTCGTCGTAAAGAGTTAAATATCTTGAAATATCTTTCTTAAATAGTTTTTGAATTGGTTGGTTTATTATATTATTAAAGAATTAATCAATTACTCGGCAAATTTTCATCAAAAGATGTAAAAAATTTAAACAAATTTAAACAAATTTAAACAAATTTTTTACACCTTCTGATGAAAATTTGCAGAGTAATTGATTAATACTTTAATAATAAATCAACCAATTTAAAAACTATTTAAGAAAGATATTTCAAGATATTTAACTATTAGTGATTTGTAATTAAATATATGATCTTCTAAATGTCCGTATCTCTGCTCATGAAAAATAGCGATGTATGCATTGCCCCAAGCTTTTAAATAATTTAGAATTATTTTGTTGCAACTATAATACAAACGTAATGCTTATAATAACAAAAAAAAAAATACGAAACGAGCAGAAATGGGGACATGAGCAGAAATTGGGACATTCACCTTAGTTAATGCATAACCGGGACATGTATGACACAATCTCAAGAGAAGAGTGTGCGAGCTTCGGGCCTCCAATTTCACTAAAATTTTTAACCGACTTCAAAAAGGAGGAGGTTATAGATTCGATCTCTGTATTTTCTTTTTTTTTATGTTTGTACCCGTGTAACTTCTAAGCATATGGACCGATTTTGATAATATTGTGGTCCACTCTGGCGGTCCCATCCTACTCTGCGGCAATATTGCCTGAATATTTGTCCAGTTCTGGTTAATAATAAATTCTATTGCCACCTAATTATTATTATTTTATGTACGTGCCCGCATGTCTCGTCAGCACGTTGTGTCAATACACATAAACCTAAAAAGTTAAAAATAAAAAACAATTTAAGAATTGAAACCGACTTAAAAAAAAAAAAAATAGAAATGCCCTAAAAAGTACAAAATAATTTTCTCCCTTATTTAATCTACGACTCGCATATTTTTAAGTCGGCGCCTCATCATTTGCACTGTGTAAATCTGGCGTCAACTGAAAACAATTGAGAGCCGAAGATTAAACAAAGGAAAAAAATATTGTTTACTTTTCAGTGCATTTCTAATTTTTCGAACTCGGTTTTAATTTTTATTTATTTTTTCTTTGCACATTCCTGGTGCGTATTACGTACAAAAGTAAGAACAAGCTTAATTCCAATCAGTGAGAGTGTGCGCATAATTAAAAATCAGCAAAAACTACGAAACTTTGAAATCGATTTCCCCGAAAATCGCTCACCAGTGCGTCCTACGCACGTATCGCATTGTTTCACGTGCAAATAGAGTACCTAGGTAAACCACTTATCGAGCCATCTCCTCATTTTATTAAAAGTAGGATTCCCACGCAAGCTACGAGTCCACGTTCTCCTGTAACGACTGATAAAGACCTTATAATAATAATAATTCAGCGTAATGGATCTCTAACAATCCGTCAAGGATCTCGAAACGTTGCATCGGCGCGTGTTGCAGTCGCGTGTTCGTCCCGCGTAAATCCGCGGCTTGAACAGCAAAGGGTTGGCGTTTCTGCGACATTACGTGAACTCGTGGCGCCTGGACGCGTGCACGTCGGCCTTTCAAGCTACCTACTTATCGTCCGATTGCTTTTATCTATCGCATCTACCGCCGTTCATTTTCCTCTAACCTTCTCGCGACTGTGTCTCGACCACTTGCCAATTTGACAGTCAGATGGAACGTAATCCAAGAAGTCGCCCTGCCCAGTCGGTAGACAGCATCGAAAGTGAATGTTTTAAACACCGGCATAGTGAAATATGGCGATAAGAGTCGATCCTGCTATTGGCCGAGAACCGTGCGACGCTCGATTTACGCACCTAGGTATCCGGCTCCGCAGGCGGGCGAACAGAAGAAAGTATGTCTCATGGACAGGTTAAAAGCGACGAGTCAGACGATAGGGTGAAGCCAGGGACGCCGGGGAGAATTATTATACCCATTTGACATTATTACCGGGCTTCGTTCGGAGCATTCAGAGGGACCTCTGCTCGTTACGCATTATCTCCGAGGCTGTTCGACGCGTATAAGGGTAATTTCCAGCGTAACACGCCCGCCAAAAATACCCGTGGTCTCTCCCAAAAGTTGCGACGGTAAAGACTTCTCGCCGGCAATCTAGGCAAATTCGGCATACAATCTACCCGTTTGGCTCGTTAACAGCGTGAAAGGAGATTGTCGAGTCGTCTGTCGAGCTGCTCCAGCAGAATTAGAGGAATCAGGAGGTTTCCAAGGATCTTGGTATAGTTCTAGTACGATGGTTTCGTTAGTTCATTTTTGTGACTTGGAAGAGGAGAGCGAAAGGAGAAAAGTGGCATTATGCCGAGGAGAATAATAATAGCTGCATCAGCTACTCCAGTAAGCTGTAATAATAAGTTACTCTAGTGTACAGAACAGTAATCTGTTAATTAATACTGCAATCTATCGATCACCATTAAGTGTGCATTATTTAGTTTGTATAATTCCCGCCGTTTTTAGACGGCATTTGGCAACGAGACTGCTAATTTTGCTAATAAAGTATCGCCTTCGTAGTCCGCGTGGCTCGCTGTTCTTTCATTTCTGTGTGAAAAAAACAATCCAATGCAATCATTCGTTTTATTCTACTAATTTTCTTTCGCACATGTACACATACTGCGTCACATCTAGTATAATAAATAAATATATCTTTGAATTATTAAACCAACGAAGGCTTTAACAATTACCTGCTTTTGCATCTAATTTAATTAAAGAACCACCTACTCGAGTAAACTCGAACAATCCACAATAATCCCCCGATTAAAAATTATCCACTTACTTGCGAATCTGGAAATAAGCTCGGGAGGATCCAGTATACAGCTACAACAGACGAATACTAGCACCGGGCGGAGACGTTTCCTAGAGAAGTGCAGAAATTCTCGCAGAACAAGGAACACTGATTCTCTTCTACACGTGCGCTCCCCCAGCGTTGGATATTTATAAAAAGCGAGAAACTCAGTGCGCCCGACACGTGTAAGCTTCTCTGTTTCCATTCGAAAGCCGACTATCTCTTACGCTGGCATTGTTTGTCGTCGAAGGTGGCGCGAAACTGAAAATTAACCCTCGATTTTATTGCACTTGCGGTACGGAACAGGAGAAACACCAACGACGCGAGTTTCCCTGGAACAATGTTTCCATCGCATAGCAATGAACGTTCCCGATCAGGTTCAATTGAAAGCGAAGGGGGTCGAGTGGTACATAATACGGTGGTCTGACTATGCACGCGTAATTCTACTTCGTTCTCGTGCTGTTAGGTCGCAATCCCACGTGTGCAATGTATCGCGCCTAACGTAGTTCTAAAGTCATATTTCTACGCGCACACAGCTAAAGCCACGCTTCCAACTTTAAGGAGACTGGGCAATCGAAAAATCGATTTTTTCTATTGCATTTTACGAAAGTACTATCTTTTCTCAATAAAATGCCGATGGTTTATAGTAAAATTCGCGAAATTGTAGATTTGACAGCTAAAAACGTCAAGCGGCAACCTATAGCGTCGCCTTTGCCCAGAAACTTTAAATGCGTTTTTCTCGAATATTTTTTTCCTGATTGCGAGCGAATTGAGGTTCAAATCGACTTGGAGAAAATTACAGGATGCGTAGAACAGGTGTCGTTTCGGCGCAAACCTCTGATATGGTCCGTAAAAATTCGAGATTTTCATAGAAAAATTAAGAAATCACCGGATTTTGGTAGCGCGCCATCATAGTTTAATCGACTTGAAAATTTGACACAACGCGGACTACACTATGAGCATTAGATTAAAACACTTGTCAAATTTTTCTCCTCATTTTTGTTCCTGTATCGAACCTCTTTAATACAACACGTGGCGGGGAACCGATTTAAGCCCCGTTCCCACGTGTGCATGAAATATCTGATATACCTGAGTAAAGTCGTTTTCCAATTGGCAGTGAGAACCGGGGAGGCACATTAAGACTAATTATTAATTTTTCATAAATGCGCGCTGTTTTCAAAATAACCCCTTTTGAGCGTGGTAAATGTGTTTTAAGCTGTGCACAGCATTCGTGGAAACGTGGCTTCGAGCGCGTTCTGCACAGCTACGTGTGAGCTTGCGAGTATAAGCTGTGTCCTTTTGCGAGGCACGAGCTGACTGCAGAAGGATACGGCTTATGCGCGAAAGCCTCTAAGCCGCGTATTCACCTGTGCATTCGCCGCGCACCGATTTTTTGCTCGTCCGGTGCTCGGCGCGCGTTAGGGGTTGAGTGATTTGCCGGGGGGTTTGCGGCGTCCATTTCATGGTATTGTTCGGACTCGAATGCACGCTTTGATGGACCGCCAGCAAACGGATCGCCACGAATGCGCGCCGAACACCGCACGAGCAAGAAATCGGTGCGCACCGAATGCACAGGTGAATACGCGGCTTAACAGTTCTAACGTTAAAACTCGCTTGATATGAAGACTTCAAAGGGATGTGTTTCCAGAGTGATTTCATTGCCTCTGGTGGTGTCGTTTCGGGAACGCTCGCTAGCTTCGGTGTCCATTTTCATCCCTCTCCTGCGACGATTCTACTACATTGCTACGTGCACGACTTCTGACTGTTGCACCTGACAAGGAACACTATTCAATCGATGATCACGCAGATTTCTTTATATAGATCGAAAGTATATATCACAAAGGTCACGAAAATGTAAATTAAAGATGCTCCCAACAGCTGGTCTGATCTTGAAAAATCGGCAAAGGTGGAACCGGGGAAAAAAGAAAAATGAGGGAAAGGGAATGACAACTCTGTGTGTTCAAATTTACATATCTCTATTATATGAAAACTAGCTTTAATACCCGGCTTCGTCCGAAATTTAGATTCTGATTTTATAAAAAAATATTTTTTTTTAGTTTTCTTTTTAAGTAGTCACATTCATCTGGATTAGTCGAGCATAATGAGCTGAGGCACATTTTCTGATCCCAGAGTTTATCGGTCGAAAGTTTTTAGGCAACAGACAAACACACAAACATATTAGAAGCTTTCTGCTTTATATATTAAGATACATTATAGTAAATGAATGATAAATTCATTAGTGATAGATAATAATTCGAAAAAATTAATGATAATAAATGATAATACTAATGATGTCAGTGACATGTTTAGACTGTCTCGTTGATCAAGGTATGAAAGAAACAGTGTTCGCTCGTTGCAGTCATTGTGAAATTTATTATTGCTTCAGTCACTTTTTTAAACCTTTTTGTCGACAAGATTATCGTAAATGTAATGGTTAATATTACCCACTGTTGTGATTTCATTAGTATTATCATTAATTTTTTCTAATTACCATCTATCAATCTATTATCAGTCATTTACTATAATGTATTTTCATATAATAGAGATAATTAAATTTCAACACACGGATTTGTCGTTCTCTTTCCCTCATTTTTCTTTTTCCCCTGCTCCACCTTCGCCAATTTTTCAAGGTCAGACCAGCCTTTGGGAGTATCTTTAGTTTGCATTTTTGTGACCCTTGTAGCATATACTTTCGATTTATATAAAAAAATCTGCGCCATTCCATCATCAATTGAACAGTGTTCCTTGTAAGTGTTGCTCCTTCTGTAAAAACTTTGCAAGACCTACGTATCGAAATAAAGTTATCAAGGGGGTACACCACCTTGCAGGCCTAAAGGAACGTGTAAATTTAAAATTTGTCTTCTCGGGTAATTTTGAGAGGTTAGGCAACATTTTGAACTTTATTTTCATACATTATCTACTACTTAAAGTTTTAAAACGGCGGAGTTATACAACATTGTCTACCGCCATGTCTTATCAGCTGACCACCAGCACCGAAAGCGACTTGAGCATGAAAAACAAACAAATTTACGTCAACTTAAATAGAAATAGAAGGCCTTCAATGTAACGTACGATGTGTTAATAATTGTAAAAGATAAGGAACTGGATAGCTTTGCAAAGAAATTTGTTTTCACTGAAAAATTACAACTTTGGAGACTTGTAAAACTTCAACAAATTACAGTATGATGCCCCCTTAAGTGGCATTAGAATACACACGGTATAATTACCTCGTCGATTCGTCTAAATATTACAGACACTACCTCGAAGTGGCTGCGTCATTCGTTTCAGTGATATACTCGTGTGGAACGAACCCGAATGCCAAATTTCAGAGTTCGTCCTAAGGTTAAGGATCCTTCGCAGGCTCCCGGTAAAACTAAATTGCGACCAATCCGCGATCACTACTCCAACGTGGGCTGCGTTAAATATAACGTCGCACTGACGGTACCGTGGAACACGCCCTCCTTTCGCGCCCCTACCGTGAAACCTAGACAGACACGGAGGGCTGAGTTGTCGGAGGAGGTGGAGGCAGCGCAGGGACTTGGCTTTCACGAGTTCTGCCAGCTCTCTCTCTCTCCCCTTTCCCTCCCTTTTCTCCCTTTCTCTGCGCAGGATTTCGGGGTGATACGGGAACGGCGGCAACGTTGCGAAGGTCACCTTCCTCTACCACCCTTACGCACCCTAACCAAGGGTGGTCATGGTCGGACGTGGCTCGAGGCAGACAGAGAAGCTGCAGGGAAGGGTAGCCGGCGACGAAGGATGCGTGACTGTGTATCCTTGTGATTCTAGGCGCTACCTTATTCTGCAGTCGAGGGACGCTCTGAATGTTTTAAAGCTCCAGAGAGTAGCTCCCTAAGAATTCTTTTCTGCCTGAGAAATGTAGGATGTGTAATTACATTTCGTTATTTTCTCGATACATTTTAGCAAGGCCTGTATCTCTTCGTCCTCGAAGTTATTCTTAAAAAGCAGGGGTTGAATGAATATTTAACTTTTATAAATAAAAGTTTCTTTATCGAACTTTTAAATCATTTCTTTCCAGTTTTAAGTTAACTACACTTAACTTTGTTGCAAGTGTTCGGTTTTAACATATACTTTCGAACAGATATTTAAGAAATATAACAGTTAGGAATATTTGTTAATTAGTATTATTCAAGAAATTGAAAGTACATACAATTATTCTCACCAAACGGTTTAAGTCTTTTTAACTTAAGATATATTTACACCAACATATCCAGGAAATCTGCTCATAACTTTAACTTTTTCAGAGTAGAATAAATGTTCCTGTTTCACTAGAATCTTGTTCTACTTTAAAGAAAATAAGAGCTTATTTGCACAGAAATGTGTGGAATATAAGTCTTAGTTAATACACTGCATTTTATAAGAAGTTTTCCCGGAACAGAAAAGATAATAGTGATAAAAGTGCATTTATTTCATAATTAATTGAAAATTCTAACAGTTTTATTAGAAGAGGTATTAGTTTATATTTATTAAAAAGAGGGTATTAGTTTATATTTTTCGCCAAGTGTATTGCACTTCGTACAGTTTGGGATTTGGTAGTCCGTTGTAATTAAACAGAGCGTTACACTCGGCACACAGGGGGACTGGTCCTTTTATCAGAACATACGAATGTGTAATCTTGCAATGACGAATTATACTTCGTGTTGTAGCTACTTAATCACTCCTGGGTCAATTTATGCTTTCTGAAAAAAGTACTCGGTAATATATTTCTGCTGCGAGAAAAATCTGTTTTCTTTCATTCCGTTTCCCATTGTATTGCTAGTTTATTTTTGTGGCTTTTAACAAGTCGCCCACGAACAAGTTACCGTAGCAAGTTGCGCTCAGAGTATTGACGTCGCCTTTGGCTGCTTGATCGGCTTCTTCGTCACCAGAAATTCTAACTCTGAGCCCAGTAATAGTTTCACATTTAAATCTTGGCCTTGGAGTTTCTAGCTCGTAATTATGGTTTACTTTACCCCTTTGCATCACGCTAGTAATTCTGTGACCTACAACGACAACAGTGAACCTGGCGATGAACCTGTATCATCATGAAGATACAAGACTGATCATATGTACCGGTGATTATAAGAGTGGTGTAAGTCGTGTATTTTTTGCTTCGAGATATTTAGACCGTTGCGTTTGGGTGTATTAAAAAATATTTTCCCATTATTGAACAAAACCTTTCACAATATAGGTATACGCTCTTACACTAAACTTGTACGAAAACGTACAAGTACATAATATTGAAGTATAAATCAATATAACGCAAAATAAGAGAAATCACAATTCTTTTTATTTTTTCATTTACACCACTTTCATAATCACCGGCATACATGTAATTTATCAAGTCATTGGTAATTTGTATATATATATATATATTTTTAAATCAATTTGCGGAATATTCCGCAAGGAGGATATCGGTCAGCCGCTGTCCGCGGATTATTCCGCGTCCGGCGATACAGAGCAGCATCCACTTTTCGCGGAATATTCCGCTTCGCGATGCAAACGGATTAACAAGTTACCCAGCCACTGAAATGGCGTCGAACTTGAAGCACTCGGTCATCCGTAGGCTCGCGCAGAAGTTCGCGCTACACCCACCGGCGCGACTGCCAAAAATAATTTCAAGCTTGTTTACCGCCGCGCCGTTTCTCGAGGACGGATAGAAGCCTCGGAAAATCACCGGGTACCTATAAAATCGCGACCCAAATAGACCCCCTAGTCCCGGTTACGAATTCCCCGTTAACTATAGATCCAAACGGGGGCCCGCCAAATCGTTAAACGAACGGCGCCGATGCCAAAACGCCGGGCCGCACCTGGTGCCGGCACTAATTTTACGGACAGCAGAAGCGCGCCCTGCCGCGGCGGGGGAGGGGGAGAGATCACCTTCGCAAGAAACCAGGACGAAAAGGGGGTAGAGCCACGCCCGACGGCGAGCCTTCGGAAGGCGAGCGAAAAAGAAGCATTATAACGACGTCTACGCGGCTGAGACGTCCGGAAAGGGGAGAGGTAAGGACGTCACGGAGAGGGGCACAAAAGGAGCAATCGAAAAGAGCGGGGCGCCCGATTAAGAAATAATGAAGCAAAATGACAGTGGCGGCCGCGGATGGTACGTAGGACGAGACTGCGGAGGACGGAGGAAAGAGAGGACAAAGTCTGGTCGATTGGACGGCAGCCGGCCGTAGTGGGTCGGAGGAAAGAGGGGGCGCGATGATTTACGATTCTCCGCTGGGAGAGGGTGAAACAGGCTGACGGGAGGGAGAGAGAGAGCGAGAGGGGGAGGCGGACGTGGCCGGATAAAGTTGTGTGCAGTGGAAACGCTGGCGGTGCGCGGCGATGAGAAGAGAGGGAATGGTTGGTAAAAGGGATTCGGTTTCATTGTGGAGTAGAGGGGTCCGGCGGAACGGAAGAGGAACGTCGGCGGCTGAGGGGTTGCCGGTGCGGCGGGTGCGCTCGCTGGCGGCCGAGGGGAGAAGAGAATTCGGGGCTGTTGACCGGGCTTCGGATTCGAAAGGCTCACGCAGGCTCGCAGTGAGGCAGGACGCGGATCGCGACGGTGCCGGGCTACGTCGACGAGGACGACGAAAACAGCTACAACGCAGCCGCCGCCACCGCCCGAACCTCACCGCGCCGCGCTCCGGCCGGATGTGGGTGCTCAAACCTGATAATGCTCGTCACTTCGCTGTTCTCGGCTAGAAGCCTTTCAGGGGGCCTTCGCTATTAGCTGGCCATACACGGAGAGGTTTCTCCGCGGTCTTCATCCGTCGCGGACAAACCCGCGATCAAAGTCTGCGGCGGATCGAAACTGCAAATACCCACTAACATACAACGAAAGTTCGCAGACAAATCACGTTGGATAAATCGGTCGCAGATAAAACTGCGTGTTAATGGATGAAAACCGCTAGTTCATCCGCGGATTTCATCGAAACTGTGGACTTTTGTTTTGGGGGAAGATTAGCTGGCCACACACGGGGAGGTTTCTCCGCGGTCTGCATCCATCGCGGACAAACCCGCGATCAAAGTCTGCGGCGGATCAAAACTGCAAATACCCGCTAACATACAACGAAAGTTCACAGACAAATCACGTTGGATAAATCGGTCGCAGATAAAACTGTGGACTCTCGTCTTGTTGAAAGCTTTCTCAGTTGTCATACAGACTCGAATGGGGTTGAAGTTTGTCACGGGAACTGTGACGGTAAATCGATCATAGACATGCACCACTAACATGCAGTTAAATCCGCGGACTTGAAACGCGACGGGTGAAGACCGCGAGGAAACCTCCCCGTGTGTGGATAATAGTAAGATTTTTCAGTTTTTTCAATTTCGACCTGTCGGTTTTATCTGCGGACAAAAACTGCACGTTAATGTTGAGCAACTATTTTGTCACGCGGTTGAAGTTTGTCACGAGAACCGTGACGGTATAAATCGTTCATAGACATGCACCACTAACGTGCAGTTAAGTCCGCCGACTTGAAACGCGACGGAGAAAACCGCCGGGAAATCTCTCCGTGTATGGCCAGCTAATAACCGCGCGCCTTCATTGCGCATGGAGGAATAACGGCGACGATGGGAGCGACAGAGAAATTTCTAATTAACCCTTAACTGGTATACTGTTTTTGGCAAACGTGACTGGTATACTGGGGTCGTGGCAGACCCCAAATAAAAAAGGACACAGAAATTTGTAAAGTCGACACTGGAGCAACCACTATGAATATTTTCATCTTAGGTAATGTATAAAATAATAGAAGCGTAGACAGTTAAACTATTATTATAAAATTAATTAGAAATTCAGTTTACCAACTTAGACAACTGAAAATTGTACATCGAACCTTGGGTGCTTGGGGTCACGAGCGACCCCAGGATACCAGTTAAGGGTTAAAATGGTTCGGATCGCGGAATTTGGCGGGAAGAAGGCAATTCGATGAATTAGAACGGTAGGACAAAGCGTCAGGCTTCCTCTCAGCGAAAGGTTTGACGAAGGGTGTCCAAGGGTGGCGGCAATTTAGCCGCGAGGATTTCTCCAGCGGCGGAAGCAGCATTGCGAAAGAACGCGGCGATACGAAGCGATACGCTGCCGCTTGATCATAAAGAGGTCTGTAGACTTTCCAGTTTCACTATGGGATCGCGGTGTCTGCCTCTGAAGGATCGCTTGCAGTCTGTATTTTCCTAGCTCCAAGGCTGCAGACAGAGAATTAACGTCAACGAAGTGTCAGTTACGCGCGATTCGCGAAACAGCCTTATCTCGAGAGCAGCCTTATCACGGGAGTTATCTCGAGGTCCGTTTTCACTTTTGCATCGAGCGGGGAATAATTGAAAAGCGCTCCGAGCCAAACACTTTGAATCATTTAAACCGTCTGCATCGCAAGCACGCTTGCCGTTCGCGATACCTACGCACCGTTCCCTTCGCAACCCCTTGTTATTACACCGCTCACGCAATTCCTTGCCGCGTGTCCTCGGTTCTCGGGCTCTGTATCATCTCTCTGTGACGCAAACGAACCATTAATTAATTAGGCGCGCGTACAAATACGAGCCACGTACATTACCCCATCAGGCAACAGGATCCACTCCAACGCTCTCAGCTTTCAGACACCACCGAGGATCGTGGAAATCCCTTTTTGTCGAGCTTCAACGATTCCCTTGTTTTATCTACGTTCCTCGTGAAATTTATCGTTCATTTATATTTAGGATTTACAACGGGACAGCGACTGGTAGGGGAAGGTGGGGCAAGACGGGGTACACGCAGTATCTCGTGATACAAACGCACTAATTAAAATTGAGCACACGCGTTAGATGCGTGGCTATAAGCGCCGTCAGTGAGCAGCGAATCAATGAAACGTGTGGACGCGTGACGAAGTTAGATCAGAATTTATAATTTATTGGGACTCCCTTACCTTTTCCTTATTTTTAGCACCCGTGACAGTGATATGATAATATAGAAGATCTCCGGTATATGTATGTGTTTCTGAGGCAGAATTTAGCTGGCTATAAGGTACGTATATTATTATATACTTTTGTAAATAATGTTTCTGGCAGTGTTCATGTGATTGTAGTGAGACGAGAAGGGGCATGATAGGGTAACTCTCATTTTCATTACCTAGAAATAGAAATCAAAGTTTCTCATTGTTCCAGGATTGTTAGAGACTACAGATGGAAGACGGACCGAGGAAAATGATACTTCTTTTCTATTAATTAGTCCAAAAGAACTGATTCCCTTGTGGAAAGGTGGGTAAGCTGCTAAGTATGTGGCAAATGGGCTCATTTCTCCTGTGTTGATGTAGGAGACGAGGACGACGAAGCCATACATGTGTGCCTCCTCTGTCAACCCAATAAATAATTACTTTATATGTATATACTTTATTTATATTGTTTCTTAATTGGTACCCCATCTTACCCCACCCGTGGGGCAAGATGGGGAGAAACAACTATGTCTGAATTTTTTTATTTATTCCATTTAAACCTGTAAAACTTAGGTTGATTCAAAGTTAAACTGAAAGACTTATTACTAAAGAATGGTTCAGGCATAGAATTGATTAGTTGATTATGAAAATCTGTGTTTTATTCATCATCGAACCTTAACTACCCCGTCTTGCCCCACCTTCCCCTAACGGTCAACCCCACCGCGCGATTGAGGAAACCTGACCTAACCAGAGATGGGCAGAAGTTTCATTTAAATAAAGTATCCAGTAACGAGTAGAGGTTACAAAAATCATTCGCCATGTGTCGAATAAGAACTTTAATTCTTTAACTTTACTCGCCGAGTAATCTAAGGTGTTGAAGTCGCTTTTATTCGCACCGTTGTTTAAATAATTCTTTATTTAGTTGATGCCCAGCTCTGGGTACAACCGCGGGCGGAGGAGAGCCGCGTATCCCGCGCGTGTGCAATGCTCGCGTAACTTCGTTTCGCCGCGCGACCTTGAACGTGTGCCCGCGGTCAACGTGGGTAGAACCGCGGGAGGGTAACCTCGTCGCCGTATACCGTCTCGCTAGACCGAGGTATCGATCCGTGCGGCAGGGCGGAAACAGGGGTGAGTAGGGGGGACTTCAGCCCTTTTCCCATTCGCAACGCCGCCGACAAACCCCTTGCCCGTCGGCGGGTCGAAGGTCTGTGGAGTCCTTGACGAGAGAGGGAGGCTGCTCTAGGACGCGAGCCACCGCGTCGTTGGACGATGGTGAAGAGCGCGCGAGGGTCATGGATTTTTACGCCGTCCCTCCGTGGAAACGGCGGGAAGCTGAGGCGCAGGGGATGGAGCGAAAGTAAATGGGGAGAGCGCGCGAATCAGCAGAAACAGGCGAAACGGATGATGTAACGCGGTTGCGGATAAAAAGTGGCATTGGTAGGCTGCTAAAGCGACTACTTCGCTTTTTTTTTTTTTCTTTTACGAGCAATCCGCTGCGACCGGGTCCCTACGCGGAACTACGCTCGCGTCGGGCCTCGTGCTGTTTTACGACGCAGGGTATATAGGACGTTGCTAATTCAGCGTCTTCTAGGCTTGATCTCGCGGCAATGGATGCAGGATCGCGATTCTGGGGGGATGCATTGGCTTCGGGGAGCTTGTGCGTGTCGCGAGCCAGCTGAATTGTGTATGCTGCGGTGCAGATCGATGGCACTGGCGATGGCGACAGTTTGAGACTCTAAAGCTGGGTTTACATTAGTCTGGTCTAGCACTGGATTGTTTGGTTGTTTTTATTGTTTTCCTGTTTTAAGCAGAATGGCGTTTCAAGCTTGTTTTTGCTTATATTGCCCAACGAACTATAGTCCCATTTTTTGTATCCCTACTCTCTCCTTCGGGTCTCAGCGGCAGCAGCGCACCGGGAGAAAGGTGGTCTCCCATCTTTCCCCGGTACACCGCCCCGTGATGCTTAACTTCGGTGATCTAACGAGAACCGGTGTTTTCCATCACGGCTACGGCCGCTGGTAGCACTGGATTGGAACTGGATTAATGTAAACAGTGCTTTCATTCCAGCAGGTTTTCGACTGGATCGGAAGTCTACTTTTTAATCCAGTGTTTACCGACATCGTCTAGAAGAAAACATTCCAGCGTCACTGGAATCGTGTAGACAGCTCAATCCAATGCTGGCTGAAGCGTAGTGTACCGACTGATTTACAGTCACAACACTCGCTTGATCCAGTGACTGGACTAATGTAAACCCAGCTTAAGGGGTTAGCTACCGTCAGGAGGTAGAAAAAGAATCGATTCTTTGGGAATTTATTTTAGAATGTACATGCATATTTTTATGCAATGGTTTTTGTATTCAGATGAGGGACACTTTAACGGGTTATTATATATTATGTTTTGGTATCAAAATATTTACTTATTGCAAAATTACAGCTGATTTCCCGGAAGCTGCTTTTACACCGGTGACCACGATTTCTCCAAAATCGCTTCACTCATCTTTCTTAAATTTTGTAGGTCTCTTCTAGACATTCAAATCTAGTCTTTAATCGAAGCATTTGTTTTTCCAACGCATAGTTTTTATCTTACGGATGAAAACACTTATTTTTAGCTAGAAATACTCATTTTTCATTCATAAAAAAAGTATGCATTGGAAAAACAAATGCTTCGATTAAAGACTGGATTTGAATGTCTAGAAGAAACCTAAAAAATTTCAGAAGGATTGGTGAGAAACGGTTTTGGAGAAATCGTGGTCACCGGTGTAAAAACAGCTTCCAGTAAATCAGCTGTAATTTTGCAATAACTCGATATTTTTTTATACCAAAACATAATATAATAACCTGTTAAAGTATCCCTCATCTGAATAGAAAAACCATTGCATAAATATATGCATGTACATTGTGAAATAAATTGCCAAAGAATTGATTCTTTTTCTACCTCCTGACGGTATCAACCCCTTAACAGAGTCTTGGAGTACGATGGTCCCCATTGTGGTTCTCAAACGCATGTAGATTGGATTCCAGTAAGAATTCTTGAATGCTGAAAGTATTTGCCGTTCGAAAGGTTCTAGAGTTAATTGCGAGCTGACAGTAGTGATTGTTACAACCCAGCGTTGAATTGGCTGCCATCCGTTCAAGTAGTCGTCGAAGTAAAGATAAACCGTAAAGTGGGGGAACATTGGCATGTTTTTTTAAACATTTTGCTACGTACCTAATATAAAGATGAACATTTTTGAATTTGCTTTAAGTATCCTATCCTAACATCGCATCTTTTGTGAATGTGCTACAAGTGTCAGAATGCATTAAATTGGTATCCTTCTCCTTCTTTAATGCGTGTCAAGTAACTGCTAATATCTCCCTAGTTTACGGAACACTGCCAACAAAGCGTACGAGACCATCTGGCTTTTTATTATCTACTCTTCATGCGCCAGGGCCAGTTAATCCTAAAGCAATTTAGTATTTAGCTGCACGTGACGCGGTAGTGGTTACTCATCTTACGAAATACTGAATAATAAAGTATTTCTTTCGTGCACTCTGCTGTACACATTTGTCTATCACAAACTAATGCTTCGCGCTTTTACTGAGAGGTGTTCTCACACTTTCGGCCGGTAGTGTATCGGTCCCGAAAGATGGACGTCGAAACGCCAGCCGTGCATTATCCTCCGAGTCAAAACAGCAACACGGTGCCAATAACAAAAAGAGAGAGAGGGAGAGGGAGAGAGAGAGAGAGAGAGAAAGAGGGAGAGAGAGAGAGAGAGAGAGAGAGAGAGAGAGAGAGAGAGCTACTACTCAGCAAGAAACCAACTCGAAATACTCGGAAGTTAAACTAGAATCGAGATCCGCTACTGCGTCTTCTGAATCACTGGCCAGAGCACGACGGAATAACGAAATTACGATCGCGCGAAATTACGTGCTCCGCCTACGAGAGCTTCCCGCGCTCGTGCCTCTTGATTATTGCCACGTCCTCAGAAATAATTCTCATTTTACGCTGGGAAGAAATCAATCTTGGCGCGCGGCGCGCTTTTCCCTGGCTGCTCCCAAGATCCTGCCGAAGTTAACGAGTCACCAGCAGCGGTGTTGGAAGAACACGACGAGAGAGATCCGATTCGGGAATCACAGCCTGCTCTCTCTCTCTCTCTCTCTCTCTCTCCCCGCATTGTTTCAGAGCTGGTCACTCGCGGACATCATCGCTATAAACGGAGACCGTATCATAAGCTGCAGCCGGTGACGCGCCACGTTTTTCTAGATAACGATGGAACATTTCCGACCTTCAGACCTTCCTGGCCTCTGCTCCCCCGAAACCTTGCGCGCATCCTTGCCTCTCCCACCGCGAAGATAGGTGGTTGATACGTTGCATCTATCCCCTGGTGACGACACTTTGACCCATTACGTGGCCATGCTTGCTGAACCGATATGTACCGTTTATCGATCGCAAGCTATAATTACACAATCATTATCAGGACTTATAGTGTAATGCAGAGAAAACGGATTGAAAGGCTCGCTGGAGCGAAGGGACCACCGGGGGTATCTCTATTAAAACAAACATCGCTGCATACAGTGTAGATGTCGCTTCTTATCGGGCGTGCGTTATTAATTAGCCAACCACTCTTCGCTTCCATTTCTCACTACGCTTCACTCGTACCGCTCGGCCGAATTATCGGGAACAATTCTTCGACATGCCTAAACAGAGGGAAGTAATTTGTCTGGATTCGAAGGGAGCCCTGGCAGCCTCGTCCTAACCCTTCAGCGCCGGACCTATCATGTATGAAGCATTGAGGGCAAAGGCGGACTAACCCACATTTTTTTGCGAAATTTAGTTAGTGGCGATAATGTATTCGAGTAGTAGCCTCTGCTAATCGTACGAAGTAGAAAAAATTCATTCCTTTTCAATGTGGGTCGGTCAGTTTTTGCTCTCAATGCCTCGTATTTGTGCATCGCTTACGCGGCATAAATCGCCGATATATTATTCCCTCTAACAAGCTTAACGGTTCATATGCATACCCAAGCGAAACGGCACCGCCATAGACTCCCGCCCCTCGGCTCCACTCACCACAGGCACAGCCAGCATGCCCGAGAACAGCCATTTCGTCCTCCACGCGACGACACAAAGAGCTGGCCGGGCTGTCCGGGTGAAAAGGGCTCGGCTGTCTATAAAGCCGGTCGCTCTCCTCTCGTCCACGTGCATCGATTCATTCGTGACGACGGTGCGCCCCCGACCTAGCCAACGTGTATCTCCGGGGGCCTCTGGCGCGGCGCGTTGCACGCGCGCGTGTAACTCGTATGCCGGCCGCATCGCGTCACGTGTGCCCCGCGATTACGAGCCGCCGCGTATGCGTGCCACCGCATGCGTGTGTGCGGCTGCATCGTAGGAGGGATTCGGCGAATATAATAGCGAAGGAAGACGAGACCCTCGGGCGGGGAGTGGGCCGGGATACACTCTCGTATCTCCCTGTGTCTGGCCAAAGGAGCCGTCGGCTCGAATTCGCCTCGCAGACGGGCCCAGGGATACGTATCCTAGGCACGCACGCGGGCACCACCTCTCGCCCGGCTCTTTCGTGGAAATGATAAAGAGCTGCGAGTCCAGGCTGTAACCAGCGGATTTTTTAGCAGACGAATTCGGCAGCGTGGCTGGGAATGGGCGATAGCGAGGATATCTTGGCGTTTGGGCTGATCAGATGGCGGTGAGGAAGGAGGAAGTGGAAACTGGGACTGGCGAAGGAACATCCCGTACCCGGAGATTCGAAAAATTCTGAAACTTTGTGAATATGTAGAGAATTTCCTCCTGATTACAACGCAATTTTTGTTCGCTGCTCAAATTCACTCTAGGGGGTGTAATTGACCGCTGAAAATCCGGTTATCTACCGATTTTATGTTATAACCCGTGGACTGTAAAATATTTTTTTATCAGATGATAGATCTAATTAAAAGAAGTAACTTTTGTCTTGAAACTTTTTTTCTATCTCTTACACTTCGCGAGTTATAACACAAAATCGGAAAATAGCCGAATTTTCGAGGGTTAATTTCATCCCCTTCGAGTGGATTTGGGCAGCAAACAAAAATTGCGTTGTAATCGGGAGGAAATCCTCTACGTTTTCGCAAAGTTTCAGAATTTTTTGGATTTTCGAGGTCGGGATCTTCCCTTGTGAGAAGGAGAGAAGTGTGCGTTTTGTTCTGGGCCTGATAGTGGACTCATCGGTATGACTTTGCTTAGCAGACCCTGCTTTCGATCCGGAGAGGTTACACAGTGGCGGATTTGAGGAAAAGGCCCAGGTGGCAAACATTCTGGAACACCCTGTATAGGGGTGCTCGGGGCTGGTAGGCCAGTATTTTAGTGTTTGATTTTGTAATCAATTATGTGGACGAAATATCATTAAACCGGTTAGTATATTTGATAGGACATACATTTGGCTATCCGATTAAATTTTTAAAGTTGACACAATGTGAAAACAATTAAAATATTTTAATGTTTTTCTAACACCTTTCGTGCTGGTCAACCAGCCCCTTGGTCGGGGTTGGTAGACTTACAGTATGAGGTAGGTTGACTGTAGGTACAATCGGTTAAAAAAATGCGATTAGCAACTTATCTCAGTGGTAATACAATAACACAATGTCACAAGAGTTGTTTCATTGTAAAATATTAATTATCTTTCCTTCACATTTTAATAATAAACTGAAAATCTTTTCAACTTAAACATAAATTATAATGTATTTATAACATAGTGAAATTTAAACAAAAGTAAAATTCGCTTTCTGAATAACAAAATAACAATCTAAACCTTATTAACGTTATCAAATCAAAAAAGATTTCGTTAGCATATTAATGTATCTTCCGATTAACGGTGGGAATTTCCGAAATATTGATTTAAAACAAAATGCCGGCTATTTGAAGTTGAAATCATGATTTTTTCGTGCAAAAATTCAGCTCAATATTTCGGAAATTCCCTCCGTTAATCGGAAGATAGGTACATTAATATGCTAACGAAATCTTTTTTGTTTTTTGATTTTAGATAATCTGGTTCCGAATGGCAGTACTCACCGCAAAATCAAAGTTTTAAAAATGCTTCTTGGATATCGGTTGTTACTTTATTATAAACGTAAATATTTTTCTACGAAAAAACTACCAAATATTCTTTAAATGTTGCTCTTTTAAGCGCAAAAAGTTTTGTAAAAATATATGCATCCGCTTCTTCAAAAAAAATTCACAAATATTCGCCTCTTTTCGGCCGCCAGACTAGGCATAACCCCTTAATGAATTTTCACTTCCTTGACCTTCCATATCTCAATCTTAAAACCTCAACTTCAAAAATCTCGCGTGATTGATGTCTCACCATAAGGTATCCTTTGGTCTAAAATTCGGTCCCAAAATCGTGGGACCAAGAAGAGGCGAAAAAAGGCCTCATTTTTGTGTCACTCTTTGCCACTGATTTTATAAGGTTGGATGAACCAGGAGTTACGTAACATAGCAATCAGTTGTTGAGGGAAAACTTCGGAGAGAGTGGAATCAGTTGAAGGTACCCTACTGTGGCGAGTGCCGCGGAGGTATCGGCACAGTGGTGAGGGTATTTAATGGCGCTGTTGTGTTTGAAAAATGCTGGATCTTTTGCGTGCGCGGAAATGAAAAATGCAGGTAGAAACGTTTATTATTCGGACTGCAACCGGAAGAATGAATTTGCAGTAGGTGCTTACGGTGACCGGCAAGAAACGCGGCGTAGAAATTCTTGGTTGCAATGTTACGCAGTAGAACTTCGATTATATGGAATGTTAAGGAGTCTTGCCAGATACATAGCCGGCGAACGTTCATAATTGCTCCCTAGAAATTAAAATTCCCCGCGAATGTATCTTAGCTAGAAGGCGTAGTTTCTTAAAGCCGAGTAGCCATCAAACATTCGCGTTGAAACGTTTGCCGAACAATCATCGTCGATCCGTCAATGACGCTGCTAGTCATTCAGTCGCGCACGCGCACGAACAGCGAATTTCCTTTTCCTTTGATACACCGACGCACAGTGTTTCCAAATCGCTAAAAAGCGGCAGAGCCCTCAAAACGTACTTCAATTTAGTCAGAAATCGGTGCTCGGGGGTTTTCGGGTTTGCTGATCACGAATCTGAAGTCAAAGTTGCAAAAACCTAATGGCAGATCTAATAACACTGGTGTAAACGTTGTTTTCAAGTTAATTCTTGTAAAAATTGATTACTTTCCGATTTTTTACTAACACGATATAATTGTTAAACGTCATATTTAAAAATCAAGATGTACACCTTGTTGCGTGCAAATTAAGCTGTATTCCCCTCGAAAAGAAATTGATATGTTCGGAAATGGTGCCATAGCATCTGAATAGTTACAGCATTTTCGGTACCGAAAATATCTCAGAGATTCGTGGACCGATTTGAATAAAATTTTCCACGAATATTCTTAAGGTTATAATCTGCTACTTGTCGAGGCGATTTTTCGATTGGTGCCTTGTTTTTTTTTTTATCAACAAAATAAGATGAGAACTTGGGTCGGAAGTCACGTGCGTGACTCTGAGTAGCTGCTGTTTTTTTTCAAAAAATAAATTCTCTCAAAATCGGCGTCGCCGGAGGACTGGAGCTTATAGCTTTAAGAATATTCGTGCAAAATTTTATTCAAATCGATCCACTAATCTCTGACATATTTTTGGTACCGATATCGAATTTCTTTTCTAAAAGAATACAGCTTAATTTATGCACGAAAAGGTGTACATCTTGATTTATTAATTACGATGTTCTTTTATATGGAAGAGAATCATAAAGACGACTATTTTCCGACCTGCCGAGGGTACGTAATCCCTTAAATCGTGTTACATCGTGGCGAAGAATGTGAAATAATCACCGCAGCAAATGCAAAACCTCCCACGCGTGCTTATAATAGATTCTTTGTGATGAACCCCTTGAACTTCGTTTCCTACTTCACGATCGTCTTTCCTCCTCGTCGTCTGGTTGCCAGATACGCGCTGGAAAAAATTAACAGCGAGTGATGTAAGCGAAACGAGAGAGCGGTGCTCGCTGTCTTCGCGAAGAGTGGATCTTTCCTAGGAATTGTAATTAACCGCTGATAGGACAATGTAACACTAATCGAACTCGCCTGCAACCTCGTTCTATTAGCTCTCCTCCGATACAGTGCTCCCCTTGAAAGCGCATTCTGCGATCCATCGCATTTCATACGCTTCAACGTTCGAGCATAATTGGTTCGACGGTTTCGTTCCAAGTAGAAAACGCAAGAACCCCGAAAGCATTGTGTCGGGAGGAATGAACAGGGAAATGCACGGGGACATAAAGAATTGAAGAAAAATGAGTACGAAAATGAAAGAGCGTTGTTTAACCTCTTCCATTGTGCAACGTTCGCGCAAAGACGTTCCTACGGGGTTCGTGGCGAAACAGTAAAATAAATCTCCATGAAAAACTTCAGTAAAGTAAAAAAATTACGCCAAGTACATGAAAGCAAATAAATCACAAAAAATAGAAGAGAATAATAATTATAAAATAAGAAAGATGTGAAATGAAAATGAGCTGCACGTACATAAAGGTAATGATAAATACAAATCAATATTTTAATACGAATAAACATTTTATTCAAAATACTTGGCGCTGCGAAACAGAAAAAATGCTAATTGTCCTCGTATTAATAATTTACAATAACTCCCTTACAATCTAAAATACATAAATATATACATATTAGAAACGCAGACAGATATTATTCTACATATATTTAATTCTAATGTCATACGTAGCATATTCATGAACGCACACACAAGAAAGAAAGAAAAAGATTAATTAATGCAATTTATACATATTTATTCAGTTTAGCGGCACCAATTCGGGACGCAGCGCCAAGTATTTTGAATAAAATGTTTATTCGTATTAAAATATTTATTTGTATTTATCATTACCTTTATGTACGTGCAGCTCATTTTCATTTCACATCTTTTTTTATTTTATAATTATTATTATCTTCTATTTTTTGCGATTTATTTGATTTCATGTACTTGGCGTAATTCTTTTACTTTTCTCAAGTTTTTTATGGAGATCTCACTCCTTTTTACAAAGATAATTTGCATAGAGAATGACTTCGGATAATTTTCAATATTATAAATTATTAGTATATTATTAATTGATGACTGGATATTTTTTTCATCCTCTCGGGGTTATTTTTTTTTTAAATATATTGCATTGTCATCCAAACTACGCACGCCTGCAAAGCTTCAAGACAATTGGATTGGTGGAATTGGTTTAAATTGTTTTTTATCATTTCAATTAAAAAGAAATTCATTTATGTGTATATTTGTAAAAACACGTTTATAACTTGGTTATAACTTGACGGTAAGGTGTCAAAATTTGGAGTAGATTGCATAGTGAAGATAGCGATTGACGAACGAAACGTGTGTTAGTTCTGTTTTGACTGAAGGTGTGCGTGTAACGCGTAGGGTAAATGTCCCAATTACTGCCAGCGTGTCCCTATTACTGCCACTTCCTTTATTTTACTTAATAAACACGCAACATATAAAGAATAGTATAAAAAAGAATTTGTCATAAAATTGGGACTGTTCTTCTTATTATTATAGTACATTCTTTATACGTTACATTTTTTTAAAGTGAATTAAATAAAGTGGCAATAATAGGGACACTGACAGTAAATGGGACATCCACCCTATACGTATTATGTTTGTCGAAAAATTTCTCAAAGAAGACGAAGGAAAAGGACAATTTTTTCTGACCGTTTTCGACAGATCCATGAGACGATATTACGATATCTCGGTTATGCGCGGGCCGATTTCATTGAAATTGGTCTTATTCGAAAGCTTATATGCGGTTCACATCAGAAAAATGCCTTTAAATTTAGGAAATATTGCAGGCGTGATGAGATATTAATGAAATAAGTTTCAGGTTAGGTTGGAATAGCCCGGCGACGAGTAAACGATAGCGGCAGCGACAGTCGACATACACAGGGTATCTTTCCTGTACTTTCTTTCCTTTCCTTTACGCCGAGACGCTACCGCGTCTCTAGATGGACAATATCGCGCACGTGTCGACGTCACGTGTATTTTGGCGAGCGCAGGAGAACCGATTTCATCCTCGCCTGTTCCTCGTGCTCGCGGCGACCTGACCATCGCAATTCCGCTCGCGAGCCACCGAGCTTGCTCCATCCAACTCGTCATTTTAAACACGAACATCCTCGCAGACTTCTTAAGTCACTCGCATCCGTAAACCGTTAAACTCGCCGTGGAACAAGAGGGTTTTTCTGGCCAAACGGGTCTTAGCGGTCCGCCGTCTTGCAACCGATTTTACGCAAGTCCAGCTCCCAAGCATTTCTACGCGCTCGCGGCAAATTTGCTCGTGGAGACGTTGGCGCGAAAACGGGATCAAGCTGGTATCGTCGAATCGGATTATCATCGGCCTCTTATCCTGTTTTGTCAAGCCTCTCGAGGCCACTTCCCCATGGACTCCGGTTGTCACTGTATCAAAACATTCGAAGTGGAGTTTCAGCTGGCGTTATCGCGGCGATAACGCCGCGCCCCAAGGTCGCCACCGGGATAATTGGCCAAAGTCGTCGCGGCATTGTGTAACGCGCCGGATAACCCTCGCGATGGTCACTTCCAGAACATTAATTCCTCTCTGTGCGCACCATCGTCGCGCTGGCGAAAAACTACCCGAGGCTTTTCTAAATCGATTCCCACAATCAGCCCCGAAGTGGACCGAATTTTTAGAATCCGTGCATCGCGAAACTTAAGTCGCTGAAGCTTATTAAAAGCAATTTCAGCTACGGACATTCCAAAGTCCATGGAGGGTGGCGCAAAGAGCACGGCCCCGAGGGTACTTGGGGGTAGGATAGCGCGGGTTTAATAGGGAATGCTTCGTGGGAGTATTTAGGTCGGTATTACGGGGGTTTATTGATCGCAATATGGATTCAGTCGGTCGCGGATTACCTTCTGGCATGACTGATTTACTCTGTTCGATTGACCTGGTTTCTGTTGTTCGGTGGGACGCGAACGTCCCTGCGCATGCAATCGACACTGCGCTACGCCACTAGTTCTATTAATAACTTAGGCGTAGTTTGCAGTCGCAATAAGTGCCCGAGTAGCGCATACGTAATGGCTAGATATCTCTCGACTTAGATATCAAAGCAACATAGATTTATGGCTTTCGCTCCATCATTTCCTGCCCCCGCCCGCCACGCAAATGCGTGCGGGCTATGGTAAGGCGCACAACAGGTTCTCAAATAGTCGCCCTATCGCGGCCAGGCCTCTGATAGACATGCCTCTGCCGAGTTACAATAAATATTGCGCGCGCGAAGAATGGTGGAAGTTAATGCATCGAGCGCTGAAGGAATCTAGCGTTGAACAGTTACGTAAGCTTCGGACTTTTTGCGGCAAAGCGAGGGAATAAGGCTTGAAAAAGCCAAGGCTGATAGCGGCACAGATGGCGTTTTTAGTAGCTGCTTCGCAGGCGATCGGGTTAGGCTAATGAGAATCGTAAATTTCTGACACGTGACGAAACGTTTCTCTTTAAAGCAGAAACGAGCATCATGGCCTGGAGTCTAGAGTAGTCTAGGCCATATCACGTGCAGGCAGTTTTGTAGTAGGGACATGCGACGTTGGCTCTGCTTCCTCTTTTTCATACGCCGCCTTTCTGCTTCTCCGGACCATCTTTTTCCAATCATATTTACACAAAGTCTACTCTGTATTCTGGGATACAGAGCACGTTGCCCTAGTTCGATCAGAGAATTCGTTAAAACGTACTATGAAGCTGGAGAAAGTTGTCTTCTGGGAGCCCTCTTGCGGAATAACGATCACACCGTTTTAATCCTGTTAATAATTTTATCGAGCGAATTGTTGGCAAACCTCACTGGACAGTGCTCGAGGCAGAAAGTAACTTAACAACTTGCAACATTTTATCCCAGATCAGATTGAATGAAAGGAAGAAATCAGCGAAACATCAGGTGTTGCGTTTAAAGTTTAAATTTTAATGTAATTTCATAAATTAAGTTTAGCTAAATTAATTTAGTAAAATTACATTGCAAACCCAATCTATAATTGAATGCCACGGGACATTCTATCGCCTAATAACTTCCAAAGGAGAATATCCTTGAACCTCCAATATGCACATTATTTGCCCTGAAATATTAGCGAATGATTACTTGCTTGGTGCATAATCATCACTGTGAATTATTTATTTATACCAGTACCAACTGCAGGTATGCTTCTTCACCTGTGCTTTAGGTGGCCAATAAGCGTTCACCATTCACGATACAGAATTTCGACATTGCAATCACATTTTCCAACGTTTCAGGTGAAAAGCGCGACGTTTCATGAAATTATCGATGTTTCCCAACAAAAGTTAGCCACGTTCTCAAAGCCCACGCCCCACACCCCCTCCGTCAACCCGCCGTTAATGACCCGCCAGTTTCCTCGCGCAAAGAAGTCAAATTTGAATAGCTCCATCCTTCCGCTCCACAAATTCGTTCTGTTCGAGCACGACGGATATAAATATACGAGCGTGTTTCCACCAGCAGCGAAAAGGGAAGGGTTCCCTATCGCTCGGAACACGAGCCGCCTAGCGCGCGGTGGAAATCGCTGGGAATTATTTTCGCGGTCGCGCGCGATGTTCGGCGGGTTGACTCACGGCCCGGGCGCGCGCGGAAATTCAGATGCGCCGCAGGATATCTGCATTCACGGCCTTTTTCTGCGCCGCGAAGAAAAGCGGCTCGATGACGAAACTCGATATGAAACGCCTCCGCCTTCCGATATCTCGAGGAATGGCAGGCCACGGTAACTCTCCCTGCCCGAGGGAGATTCGGAATGGAGTTTGTAACCCGATCACCGTGAAAATTTCGATCCCGTTCGATCTTCTGCGAGCTTAAATTGGGTTTACGCGTGTGCGTTAAGGGGGGGCCTTCCTAGTGCGACGGCTGAAAAGAATTCTGAGTTTTTGGGGAATTAAAAGAAGAAGCGAGCATTCAACGTACCGTTTTGCACGTTTGCAGCTTTGTTCTGTCAGCTTTTTAGGCTATAAAAAAAATTTGCAAGTAAAAATGTTCATTTATGGCGGAATAGAAGCATCGCGAGGAAAACAATATTCTTCTACATGCCACTTATTATGGTTGTCGCTACGGTTACATCCACAGAGGTTCGACAGAAATTTGCGGAATGACAGCATTTTGAAAGAAATGTTCGATTTTTACTGATAGCTGCTTTCGATCTGTGAAATTATTTTTTTATAAGATAGGAACTCATCCGTGGTTCTAACCACAGCGACAACTATAATAAAGAAAATAAACCTTAGTTTTTCCATTTTTAATGACTAGAACAGTCCCCACGCTATCGTTTGATGGCAACGGATTTTTTTTATTTTTATATATAAAAATAAAAAAATATATATATAAATAAAAAAATATATATATGCAATACTATCTGGCCTTTTGCTTGCATATTAAGGTATATATATATATATATTTTTATTTTTATATATATATTTTTTTATTTATATATATATATTTTTTTATTTTTATATATATATTTTTTATTTTTATTTATATATATATTTAGGTATGTTTCAAGTAATATTCAATTTTTTTGTGCTTTTTTATTGCATATATATACATATATATGTATATTAATATGCAAGCAAAAGGCCAGATAGTATAACCTTATAGTTTTTGTTAAATAAATTCCCGAAGATGGCGTTGGAAAACTGTTCTAAATTTTATTACAATATCCTGCTGAAAATTCTGCCTTATCTTCTAATCTCTATAAGAATTACTTTCGCAGTGATTGGTTATAAGCGTGCTGAATTCTGATTAAGTTGGAATCAGCTTATAGTCTCGTTCTCCTGGTGTATTTCTACACTTTTCTAATTCCCATTTCTAACGTCAGCGATTTCAATTAATCTCCTTCTTTTGGAAGCGCCGTGCACGACGAAGCCGCGACACTCCGAGTTTCGGTAATCCGAATTCCAGCGAGTGTAACCTAGCTCGCCTCCTGCTGGTAGACAATGCCGAGTTTGGGAACTAATAAGCAGTATCGACTTACGTATGTTACAGCAATCCAAGAGCTTCACGGAACATGGCGGAGAAACATCGCCGCGACAGCCTCAACACAAACATCGTGACCATGGGGGAGCTTGTGCCCACCGTGGCCGATAGTCCGAGGAAGATGGACAAGATATCCATCATGAGGCTGGCCGCAGCTTACCTCCGAGTGAAGTATGGTGAGTCGAAATCTCTATCGGTTGTAATAAACAATCCCCAGCTACGCCATTCTGCCCTCCACCTCCGGTACAGCTCAGAGAATGTTTGCAAGGGGGGTAATTAAAAGTTGGCTTTAGCAGAAAATTGCCATCTGGAAGCACTTAGGCTTTCAAACTTACAAGCATTTCAACTGTCGTGCTCCGAGCTGTGCGCCCAGATTTCCATCGAAACTTGAAATCTCCAACGCTCAAGGTTCGCACAGCGAAACCAGAGTTGGGCTAATAAATAATTATTCGACTAAATTTTTATAAACATTGTCTGCGCATTGCTAGTGAATCTACTGAGACACTTGGTTTTTGAGACGCTGTTCGGCAGACTTCAGGGATCTGCGTACTCTTAAATTACTATTTTGCACACTTGTTAGACCTCGCCCGGAGTACGCATCGGTTTATTTGGTCGCCACGCAATGTAAGATATAAATTAATGTTAGAGAGGGTGCAGCATAAATTTCTGCGTTTCGTTGCGTACAAGTCTGGACGTAAGATGTCGTATAACGATCACGAGTACACGCCCGTCTTGAAGTTGCTTAACTTGAAATCACTTGAAAGTAGGAGGGTACGCATTGACTTTCTGTCCTCAGCTCCTTCAGTTAATTAATCTTTATGCCCCTACAAAATCTTTGCGGTTCAGACAATCCTTTTAACCATCGGTTTATAAGTTGAATCACGGTTTCTCAGACCCGATAAATCGTATTTGTAATGCTGCAAACGCTTTTGCCGATTCTCTTGATTTTTCCACGGAATCAACCTATTCCTTTAACAAGGCTCTTGATAAACTTATGTAAACTTATGTAACCTCGTTGTGTGTGAGTTTATAGTGTGCGAACCATTTACCTACTTTAAGTATTGTATGCTTTTTTGTATGCGCTGTGTATTGCTATTTCTTTTTTCTTTTTGTCTTTTTCTCTGTGTTTGCTCTTGTACACTAATGGGACTTTATCCCGTATATATTATAATAATAATAATAATAATAATAATAATAATAATAATAATAATAATAATAATAATAATAATAATAATAATAATAATAATAATAATAATAATAATAATAATAATAATAATAATAATAATAATAATAATAATAATAATAATAATAATAATAATAATAATAATAATAATAATAATAATAATAATAATAATAATAATAATAATAATAATAATAATAATAATAATAATAATAATAATAATAATAATAATAATAATAATAATAATAATAATAATAATAATAATAATAATAATAATAATAATAATAATAATAATAATAATATTAATAATATTAATAATAATAATAATAATAATAATAATAATAATAATAATGCCCAATTCTGACCGAAACCTCGAATCAGTGCAGTGGCGCACCCAGAGGGGAGGGGAGGAGATTAATGCAACCACAACTAAAGTAATTCAAGTCATTCAAAAGACAAACGATTAAATATTAAAAAGAAGAAGAGCTGGATTTTATTCTACAAATAAATTTCTTGTATAATCACCCAAGGATTTTTATTGAATTTGCATTAAAAATATTCTTATCCCATTGACTCGGCTCCCCGAAGGTTAAACCCCCTATTGCGCCACTGCATCAGTGTAATATCCCCGCGTTTTAAAGATAAAAAAAATCGAGATGAGATAAAAGATCGAATAGAATTGAAACATTTCCCAACGTTCGAACCACCCTTTCGTTGTAATTGATCTGTACACGTTTGTCTGTCGCCTCGCAGCCCTCGGACAAGGTGCACTCGAATTCCTGCCCCGAGAACTCGGCGAGCTGGACTTGGAGCAGTTCATCATCGACGTGAGTACTCGTACATCGATGCGGTCCTGTTATCGTTACACGTTGAACGCGTTAAAATCGTTTTTGTTAACCGTAACAGAACTTGATCGACAGCGGGGGCTTCTTCATCGTGGTCACCACTACGGGGAAGGTCGTCTACGTCAGTCAGAAAATCCAGGACCACCTTGGTCACACGCAGGTAAACATTTCATCGCCTACTCTCTCTCTATCTCTCTCTCTCTCTCTCTCTTTCTCTCTCTGCGCTCATCCGAAGGACTCAGAGTCAGCACGCCTCGTCCAGTGCTACTCGAAGGCGAACTTTACAGCATTCTCATACGAAGCCTCCTCGGTTTTATGTCTTTCATGTATTCTTCACCTCTATTGCAATATTTATCGCTGAAATATACAAGCCTGCCTCGCGCTCACCATCTATCCCCGAGGACAAGAGCGATTCTTTAGTAGATGGAGTGCTACGCTCGCCGCCACTGCATTTTATTCGTGTGCTAAATCTACTTCGACAGCGACAGTGAGGAATGAAACGTCTTTAAGCGGCGGGTAGCTGTAAACATTTCTATATTCTGGCCGGCGCGCCATGAGCCCTGCTGGAAAATGAGGAGCAGCCACGTTCTTTACATCCTCTTCATTCGATTTGTTACTTCAGCGCCATGTTTATCGCCCGATTATACACGCAATTCTGTACACGTAGCCGAGGACACGAGTGGTCTTATGATATGCAGGATTAAAGAAATGAATGTTGTATAATTTCATCTCTCAAACGCGATATTTTATTCGGCTTTCAAATCCACTTCGTAGTCGACAGGGAGAAATGAGTGCATTGAATGAAGGATGGAGGAGTGAGATCTATTGTGTCGCCTGGAGGAATCCCTGCGATCTTTCAGATACGTTCGAATGTATTTAATAAATCTTAAAATCCTTTCCTACGTTCAATATTGAAAAAGTTCATTCGATGGTGCGAATATCGTTCGGCTATGGAAGGATTAAAATTATAGTGCTTTATCTTTGCGAGCAGAGGTTCGCAGGAATTGTTGCAGTGACCCAATGATTTTGGGAACTTCAAAGCATGTCCATGCGATCTTTTCTGGTCCAACTGTTACGCCGATATCGAAAGGGTTGATAAAGGCCTGTAGCTGCAGTTGCATCTCATAGTTGCAGTGGAAGGTAGCCTGCACTAAGGGCGCGGTAATATCGATCAAATGAGAGTAACGCAAACGCGACTCCATGGCAACTGCTATACACCCTCAACCCTTTTGCAGTTTATCAAATACAGCTACGAATTTTCACGGGAGAAATTCACGATTCTGCATCGTAGATCCTTAATCCCATCTGTTATGACTTCATTCACAACACGTGACTACGGTTCTCTCGAATTTCAATTTTCTAGTTCCCCGTTCTCAACATGTTTCGCACCGTGGTATTTTCCGTTTCCCCTGGGACCTCAGAAAGTAGTAAAATTAAACTACGATATTCAATCATAAAGTAGTAGGATCGTTAAAAGACCCCGTGATTCACGAAAAACTCATCGCAAATTTTCCGGGGCCTTGTGCACAGATATGTATTATTATAAAAAAAATTTTAAAAGGCTCCACGGTCCACGAAAACCAAATTTTTTTAGGGCCTTATACACAGATATTTATTATTATTTAAATTTCTTTAAAATGCCTCACGGTCCAGAAAAAACTCATCGCAAATTTTTCGAAGCCCTATGCATAGATATTTATTATTATAAAGTTTCTTTAAAAGGCTCCATGGTCCACGAAAACTCATCGCAAATTTTTTATGGCCTCATGCACAGATATGTATTATTATAAAATTTCTTTAAAATGCCTCGCGGCCCAGGAAACACTTATCGTAAATTTTTCGAAGCCCTATGGATACATATTTATTATTATAAAATTTCTTTAAAAGGCTCCGCGGTCCACAAAAAGTCATCACAATTTTTTGATGGCCTCATGCACAGATATATATTATTATAAATTTTTTTTAAAAGGGCTCCGCGGTCCACGAAAACTTATCGCAAATTTTTTATGGCCTCATGCACAGATATGTATTATTATAAAATTTCTTTAAAATGCCTCACGGTCCAGAAAAAACTCATCGTAAATTTTTCGAAGCTCTATGCTTAGATATTTATTGATATAAAGTTCCTTTTAAGGCTCCGCGGTCCACCAAAACTCATCGCAAAATTCGTATGGCCTCATGCACAGATATGTATTATTATAAAATTTCTTTAAAATGCCACGCGGTCCACGATAATCTCATCGTAAATTTTTCGAACCCCTATGCATACATATTTATTATTATAAAATTTCTTTAAAAGGCTCCGCGATCCACGAAAACTCATCGTAAATTTTTCGGGGCCTTATGCAGAGATATTTAATATTATAACATTTCTTTGCAAAGCCCCGCGGTCCACGAAAAGCTCATCGTAAATTTTTCAAAGCTCTATGCATAGATATTTCTATAGAGATTATGCATATAAATTTATTATTATAAAATTTAGAAGTACATATAAATGCGCTTTTTAGCCCCGCATAATTTTGAATCCGTTCCCGCGAAAGTTCACGCCGGCCAAAATTTCTGTGAATTTGAACGTAATACAGTATAGGACTCTTAAAAAAAAAAGGAAATTAATCGCGAAGTCACCTTAACGTACCTACTTTTACATTTACAAAATGCCCCCCCCACGATTCGTTCACACTACCATCCTACAACGCGTGTAAAAAGCGTTCAATGTAAAAGAAACCATCGACGACTCTTGATCACCCTCTGATTTACCGTCCCAACGTTTTGTCTCGCGTATTCTGCTCGTCGCTGTGTTTTTATGTCCAACATCGGGTTACGTGACAAAAGCGCGATGCCCTATCGAAACGTTTACCGCACGTGTCGCTGCCGGATTACATCTGACGGAATCCGCGGGATTGCGAAGAACCGCCACGAAGCAGTGGGCGAGTTACTCTGGGGAATAAAAGGGAAATACGTGAAACGATAGTTAAAAGGCAGCCTTGCAAGTGCAACGTAGCGACGAAAAGGTGCGAAAGATGGAAGCCAAGTGCGTTACGACAGAGATTTTTACACGCCATGTTCCCTGCACTTGTTACGCAACGTCGGCGGAACGGCAACAATTTTTCCACGCTTCAATCGCGGCACGTGTGCCCGGCTATTTTTTGAAAACCCGTTCAGAACTCATTTCACTTGAACAGCGTCGTTTCCAACGAATTATTGAATCGCGACGTATGGGACTATGGCTCCTCGTCCTTGCAGCAACGGCTTCTTCATTATCTTAATGAAGGAAGTTTATTAATGGAAGCTCGCTAATCGATCAAGCGTATAATATTCGAATGAAAGCATCTTCTGAGCACGGAGCTGCGAAGTTCCTATTATGTTTTGAGTTAACGCGCAATTCTGAATGATATAATGCATTACCTTCGTGCTTTTAAGGGAAAAGAATCCTTGGTCATAATAGCTGGTTGTAAGAATATAAGTGAAGATAAACTTTACGAATGTAAAGAGACACGCGAGGTTGAATAATGAGATTTAAACCACTGTAAAGGTGTGGGATCAAGAACCCACATAAGAGAGAGCCTCGAATTAGGAATCGGCTTTGGCGACATTGGTAAGGCGACGGCCCAGTAACCCGAGGGACCCGAAGATCGTGGGTTCGAATCCCCATCGCCCAGGATCTTTTTTCCGTGGAATGACGGAACCAATTTCTACAAACTGAGACTCCTTGCAAACAAATCTAATTAAAATAGGGATTAATAATGAACTCATTGGATGTTGGAATACAAAAATTCTCCCTTCAAAGAAGAACTCAAAAATATCTTCCATATCGGATGAACGCTGCGAAGAAAAACTTCATCGGTAATGAATGAAAAATAGTATAAATACTCTCAGTACTTGGAAATCTTCGGTGCAATGCAAATGGACTCGCTAAACATGCTCCGGCACAGCAATAAAGGCTACAAAATTACCACCAACACCTGCAATTACTCCCTAAGAAGCTAACGCGACTCAATTCAAAGTACCCTTAATGACTCTGAACAACCACATAGACAGAGACGTCCAAAGAGAAGAAGATCCATCCCTTGGGGCCCTTCAACCTGTCTCTTTCTCGTAGCATTGACCCAACGAAGCTGTTCCTCGTACCCAGTAGAACGCCTACCACCGTCGCTGATAAAATACACCACATTACTCGCGGTCGGTATAAATACACCAATAAACTCTCGGAGAAGACCGTTGCATGCGCGTTGCACAACGGGCACCGCTAACGAGCTCCTCGAGCAGCGGTTTATAAAATCGAGGCGAGTAGCGCTTCTGTCCATCTGCGAGGAGCAAAAGTGTCTCCGTTCTATCGATCCACGTGGTCGGCGGAGGAAACCGTGTTGGCGCTCCAGATTCGAGTATAACGATAATTCGACACTCGGGCGTAACGAGCCAGCTCGTCGGCCGAGTATCCGACTTCGGGGGTGTACGAGGACACCGTCGGGGACGGCCGCCCCGGCGTTGGAGGAGGGCGGCCAAGAGGATCCACGGCGCGCGGAACGGAGGCGGCTTGTTTGCACGGGATCCTCCAGGCTTTTTTTAAGGAGATACTCGCAATCAGGCGGTATTGTTCTGTGGAAGGAACCGCCCGCGGTGAAAACGAGCACCGTCGCCGACGTGGTGCACCGTTGGCCGCGATTAAATCGCGACGGGGCTCACCGGATGCAGAAGAGGGCCGAGGAGCGTGGACGGCTGGGTCTATTGTGGAGTATGAATGCAGATTTGAACGGCGATCGAACGCTTTTCACCCCTTCGCGTGGACTTCTCCAGCGCTCGGTCGGGTCGAGAACGGGCCGCTTCAACGGATTCTTCTTCTGCGGGGGTGTTTTCGGGATTTGGCGAGAGCCGGGATCTGGGGTGGAGTGTGTAGATGTCTAGTAATGAGGGTGGGAGGCAGCGTAATAGTTTTAAGAATGGGGAAAGTTTTTCTTGCGAGTGAAGCTCTATCCGCGTTAACCCTTCCTGGTCACGCTTGGGCCCGATGCACCCGCTTTTTAACTTTGGAGCTTGATGCCGGTAAATTCCTGGCTTTGAAATGGCATTGGCCTGACTTTTTACGGAAATTTGAGGTTTCCTCTTACTGGGGAGACCGTCAGTTTGTGAATCGGACCCATGTGTGACCAACGCGTTAATTCTATCGAAAAAATGAAATTTCTTTTCTCTAAGTCGAGAAATTCACTGGAATAAAACGTACTGTACGTAGCTGTGACAATATTTGTTTCCCCTTCAAGTTACATGTGTGTATAATGAGTAACGCAGAATGCATATGTGTGCTGATTGCGCGAGAAAAGACTAAATTCAATTGTTTTCATTGTTAAATTACTTTCTTATGAATAGTAATAATAATTATTTAATAATAATAATAAATAGTTATTTCTCTAAATTAAACGTGGCTTTTTACTACACAATTGGCCATCTTCAGATCTCAACAGAAATACCTTTTTTTAATTGCACAGTATGAAACTGTATATTTTTTAAAAGGACTATATCTCGTTAGTATCAGCCACACTCTGCATGAAAATTAGTTGAAAAATAAAAACGGTTATTATTGTTTTAGTAAAAAAAACTCGTTTTTCAGGATTTCACACCTTTGCCATTTTTTGGCACACGTTGCCATTTCATTTCTCACTAAAACGCGACTATTCCATATTTCACAACGTTCAAAGTGTGTATTATAATTTTTGGAAGTCTATTGGACTGATACAGTCCGCACGGTAATTGTTTAAAAATCGGCCGGGTCCACTGGACCCGGTATGGCCGTCGCGTAACTTTACAGAAGCGTGACCACGTAGGGTTGAAGGAACAGTTATCGTTGGCTTATTGTCAAAGCGACCAAAGTGGCCAAGTCCATATTTCTGAATTTTAGGCAGACGCAAGTTTAAAGCTCAGTCTGTTAGAATAAATCAGGTACTGATTGGCAGCTATTGCAAAATCCATACCCCATGTGGATTTTCATTCTTTATTGATCCATCGCTGTAAAACACTTGAAGAGTAATTGCTTGCATTAATCCTTGCAGATTTTAGGATGGAACGACCTTGGACAGTTTTACCAACAAGCCAACGATGCAGTTCCATTAAAAGGGAACTATCCGTGTCCCAGAGTATCTTAAATATTGAAAAGCTTGTTGAGAGATCGCACCGATCCCTCGATACCATGTACCTGCCCCTGCTATTCTCTATTCTCTAACACGAATCCGTTCCAAGTTAACAGATCGTCCTTCCTACTCAAGCATCCTACAGTTTGCTTGCTCTATCCCCCGGCCAGTGTTGAACAGTGAAGTCGAACAATTAATCGAACACCGTTGCAGAGGGATCTGCTTGGCCACTCTCTGTACAACTTCGTCCATCCCCAAGATCGCGAGGAGCTGACCAAGAATCTAATCCCGGATGAGATGCAGGGAATGGCGGTGTCCTCCTTACCGCAGATCGTGGACGGTGCCAACGAGAACTCCAATTCCTCGGCGGACTCGGCGTCCCTGAGGAACGAGAGGAGACCGTTCCGGGAGCAGCGGCGGAGCTTCGAGCTGAGAATGCTTCACCGTACCGCGTCCAGGCGGGAGCACACGCAGTACGAGTGCCTGGAGATCACGGGGGTGCTGAGGCTCGCGGACGCTTGCAAGTGTCCCGAGCTGAACGCCACTCGAATGAAACACCGAGGTGAGGTTAACGATAGTCCGTGAAAAGTAGAGACCATGGTACGGTACGTGTAGTAAAAAAACACGTGTACACGGGTACACGTGTATTACATATATCCGTACCTCGATCCGTGTGGCTTTTAATACACGGGTACCCGTGCACTATTTCACGTGTATTAACGTATTTGTGTATTTTGATCAGAATTGGGCATTAACTACGGGAGAATGGGCAATGGCGGTCACTTAAGCAATAAGCGTAATAAAACCGAGTGATGTTTTTCAATTTTAAGGATTACCGTTGCGTCTAAAAAGAAACTCGCTTATTACCAGTAATGCCTTAATTTTTTCTATCAGAATAGGTAATCGATTAAATAAATCTTGTTAATTTTATAATTGTGTTATTAGTTAGAATCTGAAAGTTTGTAAAACCATACTTCCCGCATATTATTCTAGTAAATATATTTAAATACATTAATTCTTTTATGAATTTCGCAATCCCTCAGAGTTCTGGGATATCTATAGATATTAAAAATCAGACGAATCAAAATACGGATACGTTAATACACGTGTACACGTGTATTTAAATCCACGTGAAATAGGGATCTCTAGTGAAAAGCCCCAACTGTCTAAAACCAAAGTATCGCGGGGACGGCTCTCGAAGGCTGAGGCCTGCGCGAAACTTGGCCCTCCCCTATCTTCCCTTTACGTCGAGCCACCCCTTTGCCGCGGAGTTTTTTTTGTTATCGATGCCGAACCAAACGTCCACGGATACACCATTCGTTGCCACTTTAAAGTATTGTACCAGAATTCGGCCAGTTGTTAAAAAATATAATATTTACCCCGTGTAAGCAATAAATGTAGCCTTATATTTCCGGCGGTGTACTAAACAAAATATTTACAACGAAGCTCTCCACATAATAACGATCCGCGAGGCAATTTAAAATGAGATAATTAAGCACATGGCCAAAAGCAGTGCAACGGCCACGAACGGTACATCTACCCTGGCGTTGGTTTTCAAATGGGGATCGCAAATATTTACCCTAGCAACGTATTTAAATTTAGCTCGTCCCCATCGCCGGCGAAAGGTGTAGGCGCAGCTACAAGCGTTTCGCGTCGATTCTCCGTTTAACCTGCTGGATGCGTAACGAAGATCGGGGTTGGGGGTTGGGGGTGGGGGGGAAATAGAGATAATCTGGGAAGATGCTCAAATACTCTTCTTTCTTCGCTTCTCTTCTCACTCCTGTCCTTTCTGATTTATTCTTCTTCCTTTTTTGTTTGTTTGTTTGTTTCAATAAAAGGGAAATGCAATGTAAATGTTACAGTTTAATGGATTAAAGTTGGAGCGCAATGTGAGGTATTCCTTCTCCCCTAGAGGAAGCGCACATTTGAAGCGCGCGGTATTAATCTGTCGGCGTTGTCTTTCAGGAATCAGTACAACCAGCAACGACATCATTTTCGTGGGTCTGGCGCGGTTGCTGACGAAACGACCGATCACGGCGATATCGATAATGGACGCGAATAAAAACGAGTACGTCACCAGACATTTGGTGGACGGCAGAATAATTTACTGCGACCACAGGGTGTCCGTGGTGGCCGGCTACTTATCGGAGGAGGTCTCAGGTTTGAGCGCCTTCAGTTTCATGCACAAGGACGATTTCAGGTGGACCATGATCGCGCTTCGTCAAAGTAAGTCCACTCGTTTCTCCTTTTTCCTCCTAAATCGATCATGGAGCAACGAAACCACATCTGTTTTAACCATTTCTAACGATCCGTTCGCAGTGTACGATCGCGCGGAGACCTGCGGATCATCTTGCTACAGGCTACGCTCGAAAACGGGGGAGTTTATTTATTTACGTACTCACGGCTATTTGGAGTTCGATAAGGACACGCAAACTGTCGAATCGTTTGTCTGCATAAACACATTAGTGCCGTAAGTATTGCGACGCGTCTTGAAAGAAAGGCAGAATTTTCTTTTGCCTGGGATATTTCGAAATCGCTGAGAGGTATCAAAGAGAAGTTTAAACAAAGCTTGTGTCTTTTTCTTTGGCTACAAAACTGCGTAAGAATAATTCTCGAATTAAGGATTGGTGGCGAGGGTAACTTGGAATGTATGGATTCTTCGATAATTATTTTTACGCAATTTTTGTAGATGTAAATAAAGAAGCAGCTTTTCTTTAAACTTCTTTTCCACAGCTCTCACCGTTCTCGAGGTATTCCAAGAAAAAGAAAATTCTGCATTTTTTCAAGGGGTGGTTTCTCACCCTAAAATCGCACTGTAGCACCAAGAAAAAATAGGTTTATCTTACGGGTCAACTACTCTACTTGCGCGCAAAGTTGCATAATTTTCTGAATTTTCGGGTTGCCTAACTTCCCTTGTAAGATGCCCATTGCGCGTGTTCGTTTAAAAATGCGAATGGTAAATTCTTCTTTTCTCGATTAGAGAGGAGGAGGGTATGCAGCTAGTGAGGCAGATGAAGAAACGATTCTCGGCGACGGTGTGCGAGACGGCGACGGTAATGATCCAGAGCACAGACGATGCGTTGCGCGAATTGGTAATCCCTTCAATTAATATGCACTGACTGCCGCGTGACTGGGATGTGTCGCACCGTTGAGATTATTTCCGTCGATACGCCCAATTCTCTCTGATTTATAATTAAGTAAGAAGAACAGCTTGTTCTCATATTTATTTTACATGCACTCGTGCGTAGTGCAGTGCTCCTTCTCGAGAATTCTTCTTCGAGAATTTCTCGAGAAATTTTAGAATTTGCTTATTTCTTATTTCTCGAGAAATGCTGTCTTTCTCGAGAAACTGAAGTCTAGGAAATAGCGAACGTATAAACACATCTACAATTTATAATAAATCTTATTAGTAACATTAGAACCTATGTGCATTACAATAGAAAACCACAGTAGAGAAGATTCGACACTATTTACTGGTGCAGGTGCTCTTAAATTCCTGTTTAAAAATTTAGAAAAATTTTATACCTACTGAATTAAGTAATGAGTTTCTTGTGGCTACGAAAGAAAAAATATCGAAAAGAAGAAACAAAACTGTTGTATCCCTTACAATTTTTTTGCACATGTAATCCAGAATCGCTTCAAAAAGATTCAAAACACGCGCTTTTTCATTTAATATTCAAGACAGATATGTATAAAACGACAAAACAAATTCTAAGTCGCTAGACTTTTCGGAAAATATAACAGGAACAGTTCTCCTGAAAATACTGAAAAACTTACGGAACCTCAAAATGAAGAATTACCATTAAGAAAACCAAGAATTTATTATCAACCAAGAAAAAGATAAATTCCGGACTTGAACAAAGGAATTTCATATTTTTCAGTCGACTACAAGAAGGACACCCAATTTACCATAACTTTTGCATGTGCTACATACGATCATCCACTCAAAACGAAAGTAATTTTCCTACAGCTACACATTTTATCACAAAAGAAAAGAAAAGAAATAGATTAAAAACCTATTTTAAAACAAAAAAGTAATGTTTTGCTTTGCACAAATTTTGTATTAAATAAAAAATCAATTATATTTAATATCTGTTTTTTCATTTATACAAGTTTTGTGCAAATTCGACAGGAACGAACAATTAGTTGAAATTTTCTTGTGTTTTTGCTAAATATTATCAACATTATTCCCAAAATATAAATTTTGTATTATTTTCTGAATTTCTCGAGAATTCTCAAGAAGCATGATCTAATTTCTTATTTCTCGAGAATGAAAAAATATCGAGAAATCAGGAACACTACTCATGCGTGCACATGTTCTCAACGATAGTGGCCGTCCCAGTGCCCGCCCTGTACATTTCAACAAAACATCGTTGAGACAATGAAGAAACAATACGCAACGTCTGTTGTAGGCTTCAGAGTCGCAGCCATCGAATTGGAAGAGTAACGTGGAGGACCCATCGAAGACGCAGCTGGAGGACGCTATCACGCACTTGGTCAGCGACCTGTCGTCGTCCGTTTCCGAGGAGCGGCTGGCAGCGTCACCTGTACGGAACGAGCAATACGCGAAGGCGGTCATAGTATCGCAGCACTTGCCCCCAGCGTCCGCTCAAGCCAGCAAGATCGGTATCAAGAAGATCGATCACTACCTGGTGGTGCAGGGAAAAGGCAATCGAACGCCGAAAGACGAATCGAAGACCGGCAGCGACGGTCAACAGGCTTATCCAAGCGAGAAGCAAGAGGACACCAGGCCCTCTGGGAAATCAATGCCGACGAACCAAACGCAGGACGACGGTGTACAGGGCGCTCAAGATGAAGCAGCAGTTGTCGACAGGGTCGGCGGAATGATGGCCACGAATGAGTCGTCCGCGGAGCTTTGCATGAACGTCCCTCGCGATCCCGGAACGTCTCGCTTGGACGTTTCTCAGGGCACAAACATTTCGAACGCGGCGGAGGAGCCCGTTAAGTGTGTATCGAGCTCGTTGTGCGACAGTAACCCGTGCGAAATTAAGATCGAACACTGTATGGACGTTTTCGAGCGTGAACGGGGGAAAGCCATGGTGGATTACCTTGAGAATAACATAGCCGACAACAGTGTCAGCTCTGATTCGGAGCCGTGCCACCAGTACTCGTTGAAGAGGATGTACAGCGACGAGGACATCAGGGCAACTTGCAATAAGAAAAGGCACAGCAACGTCCCTTACGCGACGGCTGACGCGAGCGAGGAGCATCAGGGCGTTTCGTACGTCGACTGCAGGCCCTCTGTTAACGAGGAATACCCGGAGTTCTCGACGGGGTTTAATCAGTACAGCGACATGAGCTGTCAGCCGATGAAGGTCGCGGGCTCGCCAAGCTCGACGCTGAACGAGGTGATCGTCGACTACCAGCAAGTGGAGTCCACCGTGCCGCTTCTGCTCCTCAACCCCGGCGACGAGTTCATCGATCTCCACGATCTGAAAGACGACTCTCTGCTGAGCCTCGGCCTGGACGCGAATCCAGGTACCGCACACAGTACAGTAACCCTGCACTCATCTACCAACAAAGTAAAGAGCCAAATTTTGTATATTGCCAAAGAGTGGGTGGCATTTCTCCTTCCATTTACGAAACACTTATCCGAGATGCGATCTTTAACTGCATTCTCTCAGAGTCGCACGCAACACACGCCGAGCACACGGGGCGAGCCGTGTATCCCGGCAATGTCAGTGTGCATGTTTTGCATTTATATTGGTCAATTCCGGCTTTCAGTAAAGTAACCGAATACAGTTGCGTTCTTCTATAAAGATCTTCTCGTGTGAACACTATGCATGCCCATCCACTGTTTCATTACTGGATAATACTATTCCTTGCTTACGAATTAGAAACGTAGACTTGTATTCTCGTGTGGACATTTTTTTTTATATATTTACAAATAAGTGTTTCGCTTGGAACTCTTGCAGATCTGAATACAGGGTGCTCGTATTATCAGGACATTCTTATTATTTGTCTTGTAAATAAAGCACCCTGAATTGTGGCTCGCGGTAATGATGTGAACACTTAAAATGCGTTTGCTTTAACCGTTTTAGATACTTTCAATGGAAGGAAAATACAGGAACTGGTTAATAACGTACGTTGGAATTGTTGAGCTTGCTTAATTTAGTGCGAGAGGGAAGGGCGTCTGATTAATATTATTCCTTGTAACAGGCGATCAGCAACGAATTAACGATGAAACACCTTCAACTTGAGAACAGCATGGGATTACAGGCATCGGAGATAAATGTTATGACGCAGTGCAGCATGAAGAATCCGGCTTTGCAAGCGAAACGGGCGAGCTTAACATCGTTACAGGTAACGATAAACGAGGCAAAGCCTGGCATTAAGATAATTGATCGTTAACTAGTTGCACAAAATTAACAGCTGTGTGTATTTTGCGTTACAGGCTGAGCACAACATGCAGAAGCAAATCCTTGAGACTCTACAGCAAGATCACCGCAACATACAAATTAGCATAAAGCATAATATCGACGTGTAAAAGTTACAAGTACCTCAGGACTTCTCGAGGTATTTCGAAGAAGTGCCACTCGTAAGGAACACAAAAGTCTACAAAGAACGCCGTACCGGCAAGAAGCAACTGAAACTATGGATGGTAATACGTGCAATCGCACTCTAAACGGTCCAGTGAGGTCTACTCGTACTCATTCCTACTCGAATACCAGTGACGCGATGGTAAAATGGAAAAATGTAACGGCTGCAAGTTACATCGACAATCGACAGCAGTGTAATGTCAACGTAAATCATTCTATATCTCGCGAGAAAGAGATAACATGTCTTCGAGTCGAGGGGAAGAAGAGAGGAGCCGCGAACAACCAAGGATGTACGAGATAACGCGTATACGTTATGCTGTATACACACGTAGATCTTGTGGAAACTGAATTGTGGACGTTTCAATCCAAGCCTCGCGGTACGCAGGGGCGAGGAACAGTCGTACGCCTCGGTAATAGTTCGCGATCAGCCGCAACGTGAGTCCTGTTGCAAATGACGGCCGCGTGTTACATTTTCGAAGGTCCAATGTTGCGCAGTTTATAAATTTTATGATAGCAGACTTGTGTAGATAGTGTGGACTGAATTCTCAACAGCCGCGCTATTCGGTCAGCCTTCAAAATCGTTTTACCTGGCCCAGTTTACAGTTGGTCGAATTGTCGTTTCCACGTCGAATAGACCGCGATATAAGTATATATCGGACGGATACAGCACCAGTTATGTTTAAATCTTATTTGTAGGATGCTAATGACTAAGAAGGAAACATATATGGCAAGTTGAAATCGCAGTTGGATTTAAATCTTACTAAGCGAAAGCGAGTTGGCAGTACAAATTTTTTGTTTCGAGCATTAAAAGTATCTATACACTCTGTAGAGTGTTCTAGCACTGTAGGTACAAGGTTAACTAGTTAATAGAACTTACGAAAGAAGATCAGTAACTTCTTAATAAACACAGGTCTCGAGAGCAATCAACCGACGGACCCGTGCTTATTAATTATCGCCCTTTTTCATGAGTTCTATTATTCAATTGAGTTCGTACCTATAGCTCTGAAACGCCCTGTATATGTCATTAAGAGAAAACGTATTACGAAAAGAATATTTAGGTACGCGAGTGTATCTGATATTTTATTATCATACGAGTACATTAATAATGGGTCGACTGTAAATGTCTCGAGCCTTAAGTACGTTATCAATTCTTTCCTGTAAAGAGAAGAAAAAAGGACTCGTTCGTAAAAAGTGTGTGTTCGCTGCTTACTTATATATATATATATATATATAAGTAACACACATGCACTTTTGAGCATTTTACACATTAATTTGTTATTTTTACAAATTTTTTTTACTTTATTGAGAAATTATATGATAAACAAAATTAATGGACCTCTCGCGGCGAAATGGACGACACGTCGCCGATTCCGCCGTGCATGTAAAATGAATGTTATATTTCGTGTTTCGCGATCGTTTTTGTTATGGCGAATCTTTTAGACTTTACTGTCCTCGTTATCCACCCAATATTATGTTACTCTAATATTACTTTATTAATTGTAATTAAGGTTTAGTATCTTATCAGCGAGTAGCATCATAATTTCCGCGATCGGCCGACGCGCGATCGTCAGTACGACACGATGGATAGCGCGCTGGTCGGTCATGCTTTAAGCTACGGGTGACAAAAAAAAACATTAAGCAAGCATAATCAAGCAAATGAATTCGTGATCCAATGTATAAAGAGAGATGTCGAGAATATTCGGGATGGAGGTGCGCGTGCGCAGAGGATTCACGAGAAGCGCCATTCGTTGCGGATATTATTCAACAGCTATCGAAATAGTAGATCTATACATCATTTAGTTCCATTTCCCTATGTACAAGTATAAATAAGGCTGATATATACTGTAAATAAGAATTCCGAACATCTCGATGATCGGGCAATCGCCGATCAAAGGTATCACCGATATTTCGTTCTTTCCTCTTGTGAATTGTTCGTTCATGTTGTACATCTACTTGCAAATCGTGTGCTAGTTCCCAAATATACGTTAAAGAGTTTCTCATGTCCCCCGGTATCGACGCCAGTCGTTGGTCTCGGCACGATTTAGAATCGTAACGTAGTTGATAAATGATGTATTAATATGCGGGCAGCCTACTCCCCCTTTTACGTAAGTTCCCGTTTCGAAGACGCGGCATCAGGCGAATTAGAACGATTGACATCCTCCTAGAACGACAATATTTATGTGGATCCAAGTCGATGAAGAATATTCGTATTATTTTAATTAAAGCTCTATGACTTACCGTGAATTGTTTATATAAATTATGTATTTATTTTTAACTGAAACGACCCTCAAATATAACGATGTACAGACAGGAAATCTTGAAATTACGGAAAGAGGGGACTATATCTGCGTATACTTCTTATATATATATCTCTCTCTATATATATATATATATATATATATATGTACACATCATGGTCATTGTAAAAATCGTCGTAAACCCCTTTTTATGTCGTTGGCATCGATGTCAAGCATATTCGAGGTAGATGGTCGAGCAAATTTTTTTTTCAACTGAGATCGCCATATACATATATATATGTAAGTGTACAATATTAGAAAAAGCTTTGGATATAAGCTGTGCTCACATTTGTCGCCAAAAAAAAAAAAAGAAGGTTTGACTACCCTTGCCTCACGATCGCTAGACGTCGATAAAGAAAGAGTCCAAACTTTTTTACGTGCTATGTCATACTGTTAAAGGAATAAATATGACCCGTGTATAATCGAGCCATCGTGAGCGTTTAATTAAGTGGAACGGCAGATTTTCCGATTCGTCACGATCATTATAGTACAAACAGCAAGTTTAGAGCGTCTCTGTGTTCAGTGTCACTCTTTCACTTCTGTAATCCGCCGAGCAGCGTTAGTGTCAACGCGTTTCGTAATCCTCGGCGAAGCGACTCGAGCTTTACAATAGCCTTCGTGCTCGTGTTTTTTATATGTCTCAGAGTTACGCGTAGAAACTGGTATTTCTACTATTAATCGTTATTCGAAATTACAAATTGAACAAGATATATGGTATCCATGATACCTCGTTAATTAAAAATATTGTCATGACACGCGTAACGGATTCGCGCGTATCATTTAAACAGCCACGGTAATGTAATTGCGTTTGAAAATTGAGCACCCCGCAGTGACTGTAACAGCGCGTGGTTCACCACAAATGGCCGCATACGGAATATCTTTTGGTTCGTTGATTTTAGGCAAAGTGTATCAGAAATTGAATGAGCAAGCTCTGTTCGATCAGTAATTAAACGAAAGCTGTTAATACGACCTTAGATGGCACTACAGAATTCGCTGAAACGTATGTTGGACTTCGCAACATTGTAAATACTACCTTTATTATATTTTATACTCTGCTGTTTGCACATAAGTGATTTTTACAATTTCTTTCTGTAAGTTACAATATGCAAGCACAATTGAGCACGATTGTGGTGTACATTCTCCTTTTACGTTTGTATATGTATTCTTAGGAGCAGAACGCTGCGAGAATGGCTCTTGAATCATTGCGAGATCGAATCGCGTTACCGGCTCGCGCCCGTTCCATGAGTATTGAGCAGTCTTGGGAATTTCTACGTGAAACGATCGTCTCCTTGATCTTGTTTGTAAAAGTGGAAACGGAGAGAGTCCCTGCGATGCGTGCGAGTCGTTGATCGGCACTATTAGGTAGCGCCAATTTCACAGGAGAATACTTACATGCTTGGTCTGGTGATACTTTGCCGTTAAGAGTTCAAAGTACTATGCGTAATTCCATTGCTTTTAAATGTAACTGAAGTAAATACGACTCTCATATGTTTGCACTTGTACGTCGTGTACAGAATGAATCATTCGAACGAGCAAGCTTCTTTGTACAGCCTACCGTAACTTTTCATCTCAATGTTTTCGAGACTTGTTCGACACTGTGTAAATTTCACCGTAGCTGTTAAGGTACCGCAAATATCATTTGCATGTTACGAGCTTCTCTGAAGAGACATGCACCTCCGAATTAATCTTCTGATGTAGTGTACATACCGACTCGAAACAATACACTGTTCTAGAGAAATGAAATGTTATTATACTCATCGCGTACTTTTCTATCTTCAATTTGTATTTAATTTTTATACACGCGAGTCCTGGTTTCGTTGAGGCACGCCAACAGTGACGTAACAACGCTAGTGTAATGTTGACACTGCGACGAAGCACGTGGGAGGATGGACAGTTGTCATAATATAGGGAGGTGTATAGCTCTTCGTAGATCGCCAAAGAATGATAAGAGAAATAACGAGCCGATATTACTACGCACGACGAGGTGATTCATGCAGAAATTTATAAAAATGTTTACAGTCAAGTCGCCTAGAACAACACAGACGAGACAAAGGAAATACTTGGAAGCAAAAGTGTACCATGTATGCAAACATTAATTTCGAGAGACACGTTTTCCATTTACCGCGGAAGAAACGAAACAGAATTGATATCTCTTCTATCCTATTCGAATCATACTAAACCACCAACGAAATCACGTTCTTGCAGTAATCTTTTCTAAATTCTGTTTCTAAGTACATTGAAAATATGAGTAAAGGATAATGGAAACGTACATAGGCAAGCATAAATGAAAAGAAGAAGAAAAAAAAGGATGGATCTTAATATAATCAATGAAAAAAAAAATATATAATGATTGGGATCATGTACACGTATAACTTGTGTCAAGACTGAATTATCAAGACTTCGTAGGAGGTGGAACATTTTTGTAAATAATACTGCCTGAAGGAAATATATGCAGAAATTATATGAAAATTATGGAAGTTGCAAAGCCCCTTTGAATGTATTTTCTCCTCGCATCCTGTCTGTTTCATAAACTCATTATTCGTTCGATATCTAATTGTTCCGATTAAGAAAAAAAAATGGAAGAAATATACAGATATACTGAGTAATGAAATATTTAAAATTACGAGTTATTTATTACACAACAGATTCTTAAAATAATCGCAAGACCGACCGGCCTGCGGAGACAGGATTACAGACCTTATCACATTAAACACTATCACGCGACTGACAGTACTTTTTTTTTTTTTTTATTAATTTGCTCCTCGGAGCTGCGGCTCTTTCCATTTTATTCTGACGACTCGTTCGTCCCCAAAAATTCTTTTGCTCCTGTTGGACATTTCTTGTTATTCTTTGAGCGTTGATCTAACAAACAAGGAACCGTCCTGCTAAGCGTAAAATTTTATTGGATGCATACCGGTCAAGGGCATTGGTCCATTGCTTCAAAGTACAACGGGTGTCACTGAAAATTGCACAGTAGGTACATTGCTGGAAACATATTTACCCTAAAATGTTTTAATTAACGATGAGACTAGAATTAGAGATAAAACTATTTTGGGGACAAATTTTGAAACATATTTATTAGGAGGATAAAGTTGAGTAATTAAAGGATGAACAAGTGTTGAGAAATTTTTCTTTCCTTTTTTGCGCCAACTATCCTCGCTCCGCGGCCCTGCAATTTTAAGTGACACTTCCGTACATTTTCGGCGAAAGAAGGCGTGGACCTCCCTCAAGTAAATACTCTGCGACAAACAAGCCCCTTGCCCGTTGCATTTGCTACGAGATAAAAGAAGGATTCAATTATAGATATTATTCTGCGTCGCTACGAAAGAAATTGCAGCTATACTTTTTTATCCATATCTCTCGAGCAGCGAACGTTCGAATCGAATCCCCAATTAGAATGTCGCGACGAAAACTCATCGGAAGTTGATGAGCGAACGAAAACGAATGACTCGCGGCTCTCATGACCAGTGTTCCACCGTATTAACTACTAAACGATCGAGTCGAAGTTTGCCATGAAGATAACGTATCTGCACAAGTGGTGCAGCGAAGCATTGCGCGTTGGTTCAATCGGTGTCGCGCACCCATTCTTTTATATCTATCAGACGATGCGATTACTCTTTGTGAAAAACTCGAGAGAAAGAACTTAGCTTGCCGTGGGAATTCGCGACGATGGCATTGCGCGCGGGATGATATCAATTTGTACCTGTATGAGAAAATAATCCGGAAAGGCACGATACTCGAGGCGATCTCAATCAAAGGCACGTGTAATTGATAGACGACGGTGCAGATAGAGAGTCTTTTCTTTCTAGCAATGAGTAAGCACTGCATGTTTGTCTCTCAATTTTTATTCAACATACTGTATATAACCGAGCGGTTCAAATACGTGTACAGCGTGGATCAAATCCCAAGCACGGTGGTCGCATGAATCATCCCTGCTCTGTCATCGGAGGAAGTTACTAAATTCTCCGATCGCGCGCTGTCGAACGAAAAATGTCACTGAACGACGTTCCGGTCGTGCGCGAGAGCGAGGTTATCCGTCGAATGGTATTTCAGAACCGGCCTACTCAACGCTGTCGTGCGACGATCCGTGATCCAACGACGGATAACGAGTAGGTACAAGTTAAAGATCGCCGTTGCTTCTACGGATAATATCGCCGCGAATCCATTCGTTTGTCCGGTGCGTGCGATTCGATTCGTACTGCATGAATGTTCGCGGAACGCTACGACCCAGTACAATGTACAATATCGACATAAATTGGAAATTACAAGAGAGGCCAATGTGCGCTTCGATTAATCGTCGTCTTTCGCGACCCGAGCGAAGTACTTCGCCGTGAATCGTGGGTCGTAAACGTCAGAGTCTTGTCGATTGGAACGCAACCTATAATTAATCAACGACCCGTTCGTGGGAAAGAAAGATAGAAAAATATACGTATACGCGTCTCTAATTACGATACGGGATAGAAAGGTCGCCCGGCGCTGCCGAGCTCGCTTCGGGGAGTATTTCCTCTTTCATTCTGCTTTTCTGTTTTCGCAGCGTTACCGTCGTGGAACGTAAACATGGCCGACAGCTTCCCGAAGCGCGTTCGACGGTTGAACGGGCGGGAAAGAAAAGGAGGAAAGAGAACGTAAACGGAAGCCATCACTGTCGCGTGTCAAACATCAGAACGATCCACACTCGCTATTGTCGTTTTCGTCTTCCTGCGTGTCGCTATGTGTCTTGGTCGGAGGGTCGAAAGGTTAACGATTAGTCCTTATCGGTAATAATTAGCGTACGTTAGTCGAATATTAAAGACCTCCCACCCGGAGCTCAACTCGCGTCCCGTGGCAACGAAAAGAAGCGGGGATGATCGCGGATCAGCGAAATCGGTTGCGTTGGATCGCGTGCAATTATGGATAAACAGCGGGGCGATGGTGAGAAACGAGGGAAACCGCAAGTAAACTGTGAAGGTTGGGATGGGAAAATGGCGCTGAGTCCGTCCCGTCGTGACGCTTCCCGAATTTCCTCGGTACGTACAGTGGCTCGCATTAATATTCGGACACTTTTTAAAATCGCATAACTTTTTTAGAATTGGTCCAAACAACTTGAGTTTTCTTTCGCTGATTTCGGGAGTTTTCGCGATTCTCGACCTTATTCCGCGATCTTTAAACGTTTGTAGCTCGGAGCAACGTTAACCGATTTTGATGAAATTTTAGGCACGTATACAACTTACTGCAATCTACAAACGGTTTTTTTTTGAATTTTCATTACAAGCTCAGAAAAAAAAAGTTTAAAAATCGACCTTTACTATTCTTTTCGCTATTCCAACCAAATACATTTTTTTTCAAAACGACGAAACGCGTCAGTTAGCAAACTAATCCATCTAGCTTCTCAAAAAAAAAACTCAAGTCGTTTGGACTAATTCTAAAAAAGTTATGCGATTTTAAAAAGTGTCCGAATATTAATGCGAGTCACTGTATATACGGATATACGTATATGTGTAAATCCACGCCGAGCTGTATATACATATACGTGTATGCGTACAATTGGGTGTTTGATTCGCGTTTCATCATGTTCATAATATCTACAGCTAAGGGCAGTATGTACAAGGGGACAAAGGAGAATGAGATTCATCGTTTCCTCCATAGCCGCTATACGACAGGCCAGCAGTATAATCTATTCGATATAGATATCCTCTATCGGGAAAGCAGTCTCGATGAACTTCGTGTAGAACCGGTGGAAAGCTCGCCTGCGAAAAGAATATTACAGCTTAACAATCTGGTCCCATCTTGTCGCGAGACTCGTACAATTTCGAGATTCCTTGCGACCGTTTTCACGTACACCAGGCGGGCTCCCAGAAACAAAGCTACCTTAAAAGGTACTGAGGTAGTTTATTACCGGAAAGCCACCCAACAAACGGAAGCAAAGGAAGGTACTCTTTATCTAGACAGCAAGAGGAAATGAAAATTGTACTTTTCAAATTGCGTAGTCAGATTTGACGGCCCAAACAGTGCCGCGCCCGGGGGGGGGGGGGGAGAAGCCCTTGCACCTCCAAAGAAATAGGAAAAAATAGATCAAGGTAACCACGATTGAAGTGATTCAAGCTTTGTAAAAAGTAAAGAAAACTGGATTTTATACTTTAAATAAATTTTTATAATCACCTAATGAATTATATTGAATTCGCATTGAAATTTTTTTCTCTGCTCGTCTCTGCTTCCCCCCCCCCCCCCCCCCCCGAGATTAAATTCTGGGTGCGCCACTGTCGTCAAGTATTTTAATTTAAAAGAGTTGAGACAATTTTAAAATTAATTCAATATGACAACTTCGCGTAGGAATTATTGCTAATTTGCTACGTGAAAAACAAGTGAACTCTTTTTCGCCCAAAATTAGCAGCCTATTTTACCAAATTACTTTGCTAATAAGATATACGTGCTAAGATTACTTATGTCGTTGTATAGGCAGAGATGTCGGTAATGACTAAAAAAGGAAGAAATAGTATGCGCACCCGACGGCTTCGGCAACAGGCCTCGTGGATTCTTGACCAATGAACACGTGGCAAGCGAACCTCTGCAAGGTGGGGTGCTTCGTGATGAAGCCGAGGTAGCGGTGATCGCGAGGATGGAACGCGCAAAAGGAGACGTTCTTCAGTGAGTAGAAATAATCGTGACAGGGCCCTTGACTTTTCTGCAATGTGCACGGTGTAGCATACCGTTAAGACGAGAGAATAAACACCCCCAGAAACTAGGGCTGTTCGAGTACTCGAATATATGGCTTCAAGAGCTTCGGGTTGCCCAATGCGTTTCTATGACCACGATTATGGTCCGGCACTTCGGACAACAAGGATTGCTACCCTAAGTGATCGGGGGCTTGTTTCCGATCTGTTGTTTCTTTATAAGTTAATACACGGCCAAATTGACTGCCCGGAGCTCTTGGCAACAGTACGCTTTCACGCCCCACAACGGCATCTGCGCTCCAGACCCCTGTTTGTGTCTAAGGAACCTGGGTACTTTAACTACACAGCTGATTCCATCAATAGAGCTATGTATGCGGCGAACCAATATATCACTGATATTGAGTGTTCTCTATATCGTGTGATTCATTCCGGCACAAATTGCTCAGTCGACTCTCCGAATAACTGTTCCCGAAGCGTAAGCACATATGCTTAGGTTATTAGAATAAGTTACCAGACTCATTTCTCAAGTACTAGTTAGCATGTTTTGTATACTAAAGGGTATTCCCGTTGAGAATAATAATAATAATAATAATATTAATAATAGTAATATTAATATTCGAGTGGCTTGAAATTCGGACCGAGCCGAGGCTCGGTTTCCGAGTCGAGCCGAGTATTTGAAAAAAGCGAGCGGCTCGAATAGAACCGAGAACTCGAATTTCTTCGAACGGCTCGAATAGAACCGAGCGGGCGGAAAGTACCGAACAGTCCGGTGTGTCGAGTAGTTTGAAGCTTGAATGTTTCGAATATTTTAGAACATGTTTGTATACTGGATAATGCTTTGTAATTATTATTATTATTATTATTTCGACTTTATTTATTTTCAATACTTAGAGAATACTTTCATTTGCAGTTTACATTTTAATTACTCACATTAATTACTGCGGCCTCGCCTTTACTCGTATCTTGCTTTCCCTTTATGTACTATATTCTCTGTTTAACGAGTAATAAAGTCGAAATAATAATAATTACGAACCACTCGGAAAAATTCAAGTTCTCGCTTTTCTTCGAGCTACTCGATTCTTTCGAACTCGAGTACTCGAACTTTAGTACTCGAACAGCTCTACCAGAAACGCGCCGCGAGGTGAGACAACGAATCTGTTGCGTCGATTTCAAGCGCGAAAGCTTTGAAATCAACTTCGGCCTATTTGGTTTACCCGTGGTTTACTCCTGTCGACCATTCGTAGACCCTGGTCAGACACCTCCAGGATGCAGCTCTGGGAGACGGGCGGCTCCTGCGAGTTCCCAACAATCCTCCGAACCGCTTGGCAGACTACGCTGGTGCCTTTGTGCGCCAGCGTCTCCACGGAGCCCAAATAGCCCAGAAGGTACCGTTCCCGTTTCACCTTCGGCGCCGTGGGGTCGAAGTCACTGTAATCCATGTCGACCGCGTACGCCGAGGGGAAGATACCTTGACGGCCCGTTCTTAGGTTCACACCTTAAACCGAAAATGAGAGCCGATGACGGTGCGGTCGGCGGGCGTCGTTGAACCGATAGAACGCAGCAATCGGACACCACGAACCTTCGCACCACAGATCGTCCGCCTCCTTCTGAACGTAAATAGGATCCCCGATCTCCAGATCGATCTCGTCGTGGTGTCTTGGCACGAATTTGTGCAGGCCCCGGTGCGTCGCCTCGAGCAGCTCCAGCTGAGTGAATGGTGCACCCCCGCTTCCTGCAAAAGTGACGCGCCACTATGCCGTCAATTACTCTGCTTGATGAAGATTGGTAGCGTCAAGCTTGTCTATTAGGGACCGTCCTTAAATTACGTAAGGGTAATTTTCGGCAAATTCTTACCCCCTCCCTCCCCCAGTATAAGAATTCGTAAGATTTCATACTTCAACCCTCTCCTTACGTAATATTTTTCACATTTATTTTTTGCAGTTATTAAAATTCTTTTAAAGGTGTGTACATAATTCATTTAACTCGGTTTCGGGAAATTTAAACTAAAACTACTCTTCTGGAACATTAATGATCGAATTTGTGTTTATTGAAAGTTATTTTAAAAAATATTACATAAGACGCTACCTGACTCCCCCCGCTGTAAGAAAACGTAAGAAATTCGCGACCCCCTCCCCCTCGAAAAGGTCTTACGTAATTTAATGACGACCCCTAATCCCTACGCTAAAGATTGTGGAATCTGATATCAGCTGCCATCCGTCACAGAGGAACGAACACGCCAAACGGTACCCGATACAGAAGCTACGTTACTCATCCCCGAGAACAAAGTAGTCACCTGGCGTGCTGCTAGGCGAAACAGATTCCGTGTTCTGTAGGGTATTGCAGGGTATCGGCGAGACGCTCTTCGGCCCGTTCTCCGGCGAGTGAGCAGTCGAATGGCCGCTGTCAGTGGCCATCCGCTCGCTGTCGGGCGAGCTGTCCTCGTGGCGGAGCCTCGAGTGGCATTTTCGCAGCACCAAATGCGGCCGGCTGGAAGTGAAGCCGGCGGCCGCGTTAAGCTCGTCTGCCAGGGACGAAGCGGACTGCGTGGACACTTGACTCATAGGCAGAGCTGCGATAAAAAGAAAAACACGTTTTATCGGGTGACATTCTTAACTCCGTGGCGCGATGCACTGGAGCGCGACGCAATGTGCGCGAGGGTGCCGCGTATCGAAACGATCGGACCGCGAAAGAAGCGAGGACCCTGTATGTATCAACGTACTCGACGCGCGGAGTATGTTCGGCGTGGAATCGTCGGGCGACGAGTCGGTGCGACGTCGACTGGTCGTAACCATCGTAGCGATCGCGAGCGAATAAGCCTCGCGATCAGTCGGACGAACAGACCTCGAACAAGTGGCGTGACGTAAGTAGATGTCATTATGGATTTTCTTTCGTTGCAGTGGTCAATTCTGCGGTCGAACGAGTGATATCTTTAAGACCGGGCGATGAGACGCGCGTAGGATACGCTTGATTCCAGATCGGGGATTGTGTTGCGCGTTAAGGTCACGCCAAGTACATGACGACAGTGTTTTGTTTACCGAGTTTCGTGCAGGAAGACGAGCAGGAAGTAGGTATGCACGGAAGTTTCAGAAGCCAATTAGTGTAAGTCCAACTTTCCCTGAAAATGAATAGTAGTTGAAAGACCTGGATATCGTTATAGTTTTCGGTTGACAAATCAATTAAGTCGCTATTTCCATACGTAAGCAATAATCCCTACGCAAACCAGCGGCCATGGCCGTGATGGAAACACCGGTTCCCATAAGATCACCGATGTTAAACATCACGGGGCGGCGTACTGGGGAAAGATGGGTGACACCACCTGTGTCTCCCGGTGCGTCGCTGCTGTTGGGACCCGTAGGAGAGGTTAGGGAAGATGGAGAAATGAAGAACTATCATCGTCGTGTCGGTTCGTTGGGCAATATAAGCGAAATGCTTGAAACGCCCATTCTGTGTTAGAAAACATACAGGAAAACAAAAAAATACAATACATACAATCTCTCTACGCAACAAATACTTTCCATTAATGTAATAGCGTATTCGGGACGGTCGCGCACCAGTGCGACCGTCCGAACACGCTATACCGTCAAGGACCCAGTTCCTAATCAGAACCCAATTCCTAATCAGTTTAGGCAAATAAACCAAATAATAAGCTAATTATGATACAAATTTATTCTAACAAATTACTAAATAATTATGAAGTATTTTGAAATTTATACGCAAAATTTGATAGCTCATAGTAAAACGTGTGAAGGTGATCAGAAACTGTTCCCTTTGCGTTTTTCACTTTCAAAGTTAAATTATAAAATAATTATTATTATGTGTGCACTGTTTTCAATACCAAATCAAAGATAAAACATACATTTACTGAAGTAACAAAGAATCTTTTGAATTTGGTTAAGTTTTCCCTTTAGGCGTTTAAAAACTCGCGGTAGTTACTCTTAAGTGATCAGGAACTGGGCCCTTGACGGTAAGCTTCGACCCAAAATAAAGGTTTCGCAGAGGTTAAAGTTCACACAATGGGGGGTATTTATATCGATCGCGGAATTATTACTTGGACAAAGTTGTTCGGGGGGCAAACAGTGTATCAAAATCTCGGTTTAAATGCTGAGATGGACTTGCTTACACTGATTGGTTTCCGATCCTTCCGTATGCAGCTTTACTTTGTGCACCTCCCATACCGCAGGATTATCATTCGCGGTTTCGACACGCTTCGCGAAATGAACTTCGGTTGAATCGCGATTGGCGAGGTATCGATCGTTAGGCATTGAAACGTGTCACTGCAATTGTTTCTTACATTTCTTTGTTTTGGGGATCTCCGGCAATCTCCGGCGTCTACGTTCGGTGCTGCCGCTCCCCGGCCGATGCGACGGCACGTGCTCCGGCGTTGGCCAGGAGCTCAGGCTAGAACAGGAGTCGCCGACGTCGCTGACGACGCTGTCCCTGCCGCCGGACCCGGCAGTGCTACCTCCACCAGGACCCGGTCCACCGACGCCTGCCGATCGACCCCTGCTGCTCAGTCCACCGAACAAGCTAATGTCACCCAAGGGTAGTCGTGTAGTGAGCTAAGCTACCTTCCACCATGCCGTCTGATGTGTACATTCATGGGGGTTTCCACGAGGACGCGACGCGACGTGTCGGGAACTTATCACAACGCTTAATCCTTGTAGAAATTACTTGGGTACCTTGTAGCATTAAGCCGGGAATCCACCCGGAAGCTAAGCTATGCTACGCTATGCTTGGCTGTGCTACAAAACATAAAAAATATAGCACAGCTTAGCTTTTGGTGGAAACGGTTCCGGTAATTATTTACTTTAGGGTTTCACCGATTTTTATGAAATTTAGATATTATTAGCAGATGAAATTACCACGGTGCCATAAGGATATATCGAGGCTGAACTTTTAAAACTCAGCATAGAATAGCTTAGCTTGGCTTTCAGCTGAATTCCCGGCTTTATCATACATTTGAAATTGAAAGCGTCGATGGTCAGACGTTGTGATATTTCTTCCCAATGTTGAGGGAAAGGAGACCATTTTTCTTTTGGAGATGCGGCGCTGGTTTATGCGCGATACTGGCACACGTTTCAAGAGTTACTAAGTAACTGGACGTGCAAACTTGCATTTACCATAGTGCATTGGTAAAGTTGAAAGGGTATCGATCGCCTTTTTCAGAGGAAGAATGGGGAGTGCTTAAAAATAATCGTAACCTTGAGGAATTATAGGTAAAAGGTTCCTTGAGAGGATCTGAATTAACGGGAACAATTATTTCCTCTTTTACGTGCAAGGGTTTGTAGAAACTTGTATTTGAAATGATCACTGACGGATGCACTAAGAGTATATTCTATTCTATCAAAATGCAAATGTATATTTGTTATCTTTCAGTCGATTCATGTTATGTACACCACTCCAAATAATTAGAGGGTCGTCTATCGAACTATACTTATTCTTGTGATATTTCCTCTGCATCTCCAAAGTCCCGTAATTATTTGGAGCAGTGTATACCGGATGGTTCACCATAAACAGAACTCCGAATTGAGCATATGAATCATTCGGAAACTTTCCAAGTCAAAGTAATCTGTTCACATGGAAACACATCTCTTTAAGCATCGAACTATCTCCTCTGATAACCAAATCCGACATCAGAACCGCAGTCGTCTGTGTCCTTAGATGACTGCGTTCTGAGGTGCAGAGCCTGATGTCAGATCGGCAGCAGATCCGCAGCAGATTCTGCCGTCTGCTACGGTCCTGACGTCAGACTCTGCGCTCTCATGCCAGAGCCAGATCCTGCTACCAATCTGACGTCAGACTGGAGACAGATGGTTATTAGGGTCATTCTACAAACCACCACCATGTAACCTCGACGTACCTTTAAATTCGCGTTTCATATGCTCAAAGCTAGCGATAAGAGGATCACAGGTGCACCAAGCACCAGTGAAGTCCCCAATGCGCATGCCCAAACCTGTTAACTCCGCCCACGAGCCTCACCATTGCTTGGCGTAGACTCAAGTGTTCTGTTGCTGGCATACCATCCCGTATTTCACTCACGAATCCCGTCAACTCGGGGATCCAAAGCTATCAGAGTCTAAGAGACTATGGCACTTGACAGGCAAATGAAGAAACAAATGTACACTTACGATGTTACCAACCTAAAGTCGCTGTCCGCCACGATGGAGCAATTGTGATCGAGGTCCTCGCTGTCATCCCCAGAAGTGTGGCCGCTCTGGTTGCCGTGGCGATGTATGACCACCACCTCGTCGTCCTCGGAGTCACCGGCTACCCCGTTGCAAGGTCTGCCGACCTCCGTGTCGCTGCCCTGCGACGAGGTCGGCGAATCGTCTATCATCACATCGTGGACGAGCCTGTTCCCCAACACCAGTTCCCCATAATTAATTCGACGACTCGCTACCACGTCCACGAGGATCGTTCGATTTACCTGAAGTAGTTCCTATCACGCATCAACGAGGAATATCTCACTAAACTCATATACACCCGACTACAAGCATCTGGAAGAATTTTCCAACGGCTAGTATCGAGCTGGTCAACAACAGGAAACTATGAGACCCAAGACTAATTACGAATGAATTTCTGGGATGAAATTAGAGAAGATACAGAGGACAGCTTTGAGAATGAGAATTTGTGTCTGGAAATTTACTTCTGTTTGTATCGAACGGTTCTTGAAGATCTATCGGTGCCAATGAAGCCTTCATTGCTGGAGATGACACTGATCCTATCCGTGGACTGCTTCCATTGCAATTAGACGTTCTATGATGGCATGTGTTTGTAGAGTCGCGAAGCGTGTTCTAGCATTTGAAGACCGCCGACGGGTTTATGTAATAAGACGGATCGCTTCGATTGAAGTTTGTAAGAGAGGGTGGTATGTCCGGGTTTAGTACGTCTTCTGTTAAAGTATTATCCATTTAAACGGCAAGTGGATCAAAGCTCGACGAACTGCCGCGCTGCGACTCTCGAAGACACTTCGTCACGGTCACGAAATCCTCGAATACCGTTGACCAACAGGTAAACCGTGGTACTATCTGAATTGAAGCTTACGGTGCGCGTGTCTTCTCTAAAATGGGCACAATTCTCATTAATATTACGAATGTTTCTTTTTCAAGTAACTAAACATTGCTTGCGCTATACAAAATTGACGACGAAAACTCCCCTCTTTACAAATTGTTAACTGTTAATGTGTCTGTATCGGCCGATTAGATAGTTAACGATAAATACTGAGCGCGACTGGTGGAGGGGACCAGTAACAGCGCGGTTGTTTCGTTTGAAAAGGCAAGTAACCGAGAGTGACAGCCAGAATGGGAATGATTTGACGTGTACGCGGCGGTCTCCGTATTGATTTCATTTTATCCCTTTTCGGTGTCGACCCGAGCATTGCAGTCGTAAATAAATTCAACTGTATTAACGCGCGTGCTTTTAGTTTTTCCATCTGCGACCGGTATCAATTGTCTTCGAGAATATCAGATATCGATATGGAACTGCATCGTTACTCTAAGACTCGTGCGAAAGGATAAATAGTGTCGAAAGTTTATTTCATAAAATTGCGGAGTAATTGAGGCTTGTATATTAAGCGTGATCTTTAAGTAAGGAATCTAATATAGTAAACTACCGAAGATCGTGAGATTAATAAGTGAATGTAAAGTTTCATCGCTTGAGATTAAGTTCTACGTTTCTCTCCTTACGCACACTTTTGGCAAAGTTGTTTGATTCAATCTCCCTGGCAATGCGGGTAGTATCTCTGAAACCTCGTGCCAATTAGAGATGCATGCAGGTGTCCTACAAAGGCTGCGTCTTTCCGCGCTGAATTTTATTTCGCACACAGAGAACAGCATCGACCGCGCCTCCACCGTGTACTTTTGAATGCACCCATGGCATACCCCCTCAATCGCCCACGAAAGAGCAATTCACCGAGTAGAACCGCCGCTGATGCAATGAATGCAATCGCGATGCAGCGTAACCAGCGCTTACCGAACATCTCTCCACTCAGAAAAATACGAGACCAAGGCCTTAAAAGCATCCTTCTATACATTGCAATCTCGCCGTCGAAACAGACTCCAGCCACCCCCAGAATAATCTAAAACCGTCTCAAACTCTCAACAAAATTCCCATCAACCCCCTACCTTGACCCATTAAAGCACATCTCTCCCTGACTGCTAAATAACGCAGAGCTCGCAGCTCACTTGCAATCCTCAGCGTATTGAATTCACGGCGAATCTCATCACAGAAACCATTTTTTCAGGTGCAAAAGAGGAGGCCTGATCATCGAGCGACCGAGATCTCGTCGGGGCTCAAGCAACCCCCATCTCCCGGGAAGTTGATGTCTTCGGGGAAACGTCTTACACGGTCTCCCATCTGAGAAGACCGCGTTGCTCTACAATTTCCGGGAAGCTCCCCTGTCAAGATGACGTGGAGACTCGCTTCTACAACATTCTAACCCGACGAATCCACGCATCCTCCGGACACCTTGCACGATCGGTTAGAGAATTTGTTCCCCCCACCCTCTCGCCCCCGTAGAAGAAGAAGCCACGGGTGTTGTTCGTCTACTCACGTGTAATTAGACAGGGGCGCCTTGAGGTGCTGGGGCAGCCTCTCGAAATAGTGGCGGAACTCTTCGAACTCGGTGTCAGCCATTCTGCCAGCCAGGGAAACACACGGGGTCGGACCTGAAGGCGGCCGTGACGGCCTGGAGGAGAGCTGCTCGTCGACCCCCAGCAGGACCCTACGGGGGAGAAAGATGTCGCTGACGGTCCGCCGAGGGGAGGGAGGCGCGAAGAGGCCGCTTCGACGACGCTCGCGCGACCCGACGCGACGCGCGGGCGTCCCATATTGATCGCTGCGTGGTCGGGCGTCGCGCACACCCCCGCGTGTGCCGCTCGGCGATCGCCGCCGCGAGGAAATCGAACGCGGCGGGGAAGCCAGCCGGCCAAACCGAGGCCGAGAGGCGGCCGAGGCGCGCTGCAGTTGTCCGATTTAATATTTCAATCGCGTCGGGGATCCGACCGCCGCCGAAACGTGCGGCGGCCCACACTTACAGCGCGGCCTGGAAAAGAGGTCGAAATATTTAGGGGCGCCAAAATTAGATGGGAGGAGGAAGGCGAGTATATGTAGGGGAAGGTGGGGTAAAACGGAACGCTTAACTTTGGAGGGTGATAACTTAAAATCGGGGGTAGAAAAAAGCACGAGACTTCAACAGGAGTCTTCAGTGGACCTTAGACTATAAGAAAATCAAAGCCATTGTTAAGGAAAATCTTTGGGAACGACGGAAAATGAAATTTACCGGAGGTATTGAAATCTTCGCCTCGCTGAAATGGTGGGGTAAAACGGAACACCCACTTGAAGCCCATGCAAACGTACAAAATCTTTATTTTTACGATTTAAAATTTATTCATTTATTTATTCATAGAACAAACAAAATAGGATTGGGAATATCCATATATTTTTTTCTTCTTCTCTTAATCTTAGTAGCCACTGCAGATGCCCACATTCGGTTTAGTAATTTTTATTTCTGCCGCTCTCGTGCTTCTCATTAATCCCGCGTCAGACTTTTCATCCCTCAAAGAGGAGTCCATATTGAAAAGTAGAGGGGTCGAAGGTACCAAGAGCTGTATTAATTATCGCGCACTGGTCTCCTTTTTGAACTCGAATTTATTATAGTATACACTTCTGAAAGTGCACATGACGAAGAGTCAGAGAGAAGCTGGGGTATCCATGTTTAATGCAAATATCGCTCAGCGGAGGAAACAAAATACGATTCGACTCTCCAGAGGGAAGACCTGCTCGACTCTAGAGCGTCCTGCAGTATATTCGCCTCGTATCGACGGAAATGTATTTTACGGCGCGAGTCCGGGGTATCAGTAAACGAGAATGGAGCATTCGGGGGTGGGTGGTTGGCACAGGCGACCCAGGGAGAGCAATTAATGCCGGTTAATCGAGTTAAAGGAGTTGCCGGGCGTCGGAAGTTTAAGGAAACGCAGCTTGCGCGCTGTCCGTCGGACTATTACTTACAGAGGATTGGAGCAGACCAGTTTTTTAATTGCTCCGCTCCTGTTCCTCTCCAACATCAAAAAGCTTGCTCCAGCAGTGTTTTCCCCTCGTCAATGCGCGCTACAATATAATATTTGTCCAATGGTGAGCAATGGGGTATTAGTATTTAAAAAAAAATCGTTCATCTGCTTTTATGAAAAAAGATCAAATTCAAGTGTTAAGAAAAGTCTATAGCACTTATAGTGGAACAGAAAAAATTTAAAAAATGGGCAAAACCCCATTGCTCTGCGCTTCAGCTCCGAGCTCCGCTCCAACGCTCTCATCGGGGACTTACGGTCCCCTGTCCACAGACTTTTAAATCCTCTCAGTACACGCAAGTGAATCCCTCGTCGTCTGTATTTCGCTGCCAGTACCTTTCCAAGGGTGGTATTCGCGAATTTAGATTGGCAATGGACCAAAATGAAATTCAAATCTCTCTGTGGCCAATAGTGCCATCCGCGGGAACAACAGACACCTCTTATGCGACGTATGCAAAATTTCTTTACGCGGAAGCGTGGATTCTCGTCATTTTCTCCAAGTCGGACGTTAGTTCAGCGCCTTTGTTTGAATCAGCCCGTTCATTCGTGCTGAGAGCTCGCTCCAAGAGGATCTCCCTCTCTGCAAACAACGAATGCCCGTCGGCTTGCTCTTACTTAACGTTCCTTGACTATTCTCGCTAATCGACCCAGCTACTTCAAGGTGGTCCATTTGTATCGCGGTGGCGATAGTGGAATCAAGGAAGGATGGGAACTCGAAATTTAATGGCGCGACAGAGCAACAGGCGGAGGTGCATGTACCTACTTAAAGGGTTGCATACGTTTAGCCGCGACGAAAATGAATGAATTTAAGACTCTTTTCTAGGGTTTTTATTAAAACATAAAACAAAATACTTACGACACATGATTTATTAGTTCATAAGGTGCAGGAAACATTTTATTTACGATCATTTTTGTATTGAATTATTTATGATTTTTGGGGGTTCTTTGGATCGCTACAGAAAAATGCCGCGTTACGATCAGCATGATATCTCCTTTAAACATCGATGGATTTGAAGAATGAAATGAGATTCTTGTAAAATAATGATGCTATTATAGGCTGGCGAGCCAAATTTTTTAATTTAAAAAAATTAATAGTTTACGGCACTTTGAAGTTAGATGAATTTCTATCGCGTAAAATTTCGCTGTGTAATTGTGTAAGCAAAATTAATTAAACAAAGTATCAAAGAAATGATAACGAATAACTCATGTGTACTAAGTACTTTGTTTTATTCTTTTTAATAAAACCCCTAAAAAAATCCTAAAATCATTCATTTTCGCCGCGGCTTACCGTATGTAACTTCTTAAGGAAAATTCATTCCACTTTTTACTTCGGCTAGTTGCATAGGCTAGTGGATGGGAAATCGTTATTTCGTTGTGACAAGGGTGTAGAAATGTAAAATTAATCAACACGTGGAGAAAGGCTCTATGCATATGTAGTACATGGCCTACTGACCTTTCGACAAAGTTATATTTGCGTCTGTATCTGCCTAAAAAGGCAAGAGGGATGAACCTACTGTATAACATTATTGAATCCGAAGAAGAGTTACAAGGTACCGATCAAAAATCGTGTAAATTGAACTACTTCAATATCTTCACGAAGCAATGAATAATTCAAGAGTCCTTGCAGGAAGCACTGTAAGTGCCAAAAATCAAATTCTATACTATAGTGTTACTATTGACACGCAGAACATTTTCTGAAAATTTTTTTTTTATTATGGCACTTACTGTATTCTACAACGACTCTTCGATTGCAGTTTAAGATCATGTATGAATATTTTTCATTTCATTAACTAGTTTTCTACAAATTAATTATGATTCAATGTGGTATTGTCTATACTTCAGCTAGAATCTAGATTCTAGAACATCAAAGAGCGTGAAAGGTAGCAAACTCGAACCGCCAGCATTTGTTCGGTTCACGAATAAAAGCTAGTTGAGGTTTCTCCCTTAATTTGCTCGTTTTGTGTTATCTTGGCCGCCGAATTATCCGCGACACAATGGAGCGAATTGAATATGTCCAGTTTCGAAGCCAAAGGAACACCGTGCCCCAGCAGATACCACATTTTGCCCGATAATCCCTGCGAATGCTCTGCGAAGAGCAAGTAGTCTTGAAATGCGGGTGGTAAAATGTTATACCACGTTGATGCGCTGCTATTATTGCATTTCAGAGAATATTATCGCTCGAACAGAGAAATAGCGCACAGCGCTCTGATATGGCACACATATGATCCTCGAAATCTACTTTAAAAAGCAGCCGAAAAATTCGAAACAACTGCAAAATGGCCCACTATTTTTAGCACCGCTCGAATATCACAGTTCGACAAAATTAGACTTATTTTCGGACTTGTAACATTCAATAGCCGTTTCTTATAGGTTTTCATGCCCTGAAAACGAATCCGCAAACCGATTGTCTCCATCGCCCTCAGTTTTTGAGAAATTCGATTTTGAAAAAAAATGCACATTTTCAACTTTGAACATCTTTTGTGTCGTAACGGTGATACTTATTCGGTTGCTTGTTGCGCGAAATTATTCTATGAACCCTCCCGAATACGACGATATAAGTTGTTATTGCATTATGAACATTTAAATATGTTTAAACAATGATCAAACGGGAAAGGACACCCGAAATGCTCCAATTTTTGCAGATATCTTTCAATTTATTTCCAAAACTAAGGGTCTAGGAGAAAATCTGACCACCCCATGCGATGCAGCAGATATTTTTCCTTCGGAAAGCATCAACAGAAGTGGCAAGTCTCGTTTTGTTTTCAATACAGAAACGAAATAGTTTGGCAAAACGTGCGGCGCCGAAAACGGCTATTGAATGTTACAAGTTCAGATGGCTGTCGAACTGTGTATTTAGCGTTTATTCACTCCCACTTCATTTAGTATTAGTATTCAGAAACTACTCTTGGGCGATTTTTTTGAAACTGTACAGGTTTGTAGAGAACCTCGATAGAAGTATCAGGCAATTTTTCGTTTCTCCCCATTCTCAGCTCGGGGTGAATACACCCTTCAAAGGTTAATGCGCGATTTCATACTTTCCTGTATATCTTCAAAACTATAATAGACACACAAAAAATTATTACAATGAAAACTTAACAGCTTCTTATGCCTTGTAAAACTATGCAATCGAATTGTTTAAAATTTCTAGTGGGGAACGTTTGTGTATTTAAACTAAAAATTGTTTAACAATTTCATTGCAGCATTTTATGGGGCACAGAAAGCTGTTAAGTTTTTATTGTAATAATTTTCGTACAGTTGACATAGTTTCCAAGATATACAGGAATGTGAAATATCAAAATGGTCACAAACGAAAAATCACCCGATACTCCTATCAAGGTCCTCCATAAACCTGCACAGTTTAAAAAAAAATCGGAATGCTCGAGCAACCGAACTTCCCTTCTTAGTCAACAAATGAAGTGGGAGTGAATCAACAGTAAATATTCGAGTGGCGCGATAATTATTTCCAGAACTATGTATTTCATCAAGATAAAACAGTAGAGGGTAGATTTACCGTTTGTGGCCATCGCACTGCTTTTGGCCATGCGCATAATTATCTTATTTTTAAATTGCTCGCGGATCATTATTAAGTGTATAGCCAGAAATATAAGGTTACAATTTATTGCTTAAACGGTAAAATATTATATTTTTTAAGGAGCGGCCAAAAATGGTACGATACCTTAAAGTGGCCAGAAATGGTGCGTCTGCCCTACTTCACCAGCCCGTTGTTTCGCCACTTGTTCGCGACAGAACCAGACTTAATCGCCCCAGCCAGTAATAATTAATGTTCTGGAAACGCGGATTCAGCAGCGAGAACGATTCAGCGGCTGGCGGACGTGACGATAAACGAAAGTTCCTCCCCGTGAATCGAATGCTACTCTCAATTCTCTTAATGCCACAGGAACGGCCGGTATAATTTAGCGAGGGGTAGGTCCGCCGGATGGTAGCTGATAGTGGTAAGTGATGGACATTGGTAATGTGCTGCATCTGCTTTGCCCAAGAAGCGGAGGAGTCCCCGCGAGCGTTCCAGCCTTTATGAAACGCGCTCTTTGTTCTAGGGAAAGAAATACAAACCTGGAACGATCGTCTCGTGGGAGAAGGAATCCAATTCTCCGGAGGAGTCCGCGCTTCCTTTCAGGGAGCACTTCCTGCAAACGCGTTCGACACCCTCGCCGTGACGTTTTGGTTTATTCAATGGATTCTAAACAGCGAATCATACGTGGGGTGGTTCGGAATCCTAGGCGCAAACCCAAGTAGCTAATGAAATTTGTGAAAAGCGACAGAAAGGTTTTTTTAATAGACTATAGTCACGCGAACTCGTCATTTCTTTAAATACACAGTTCGACAAAATTTCACCTCTTTTTCGGACTCGTAACAATCAATAGCCGTTTCTTATAGGCTTTCGTGCCCTGATAACGAAGCCGCAGACCGTTTCGGAGTTGAAAGTTTGCAGTTTTTCTTTTTTCTTCAAAATCGAATTTCTCAAAAACTGAGAAAGGCTATCGAACGTTAAAAGTCCAGATGGTTGTCGAACTGCGATATTTACTACTGCAACTAGCGAGGGTGTGTAATTATTTGCAGAAGTCAGTAAAGACTTTTGAGACTCCGGGAAATCTGAGGAGGGAGGAAGATGTAAATGATTTTAATTTATAACGAGAAGGTAAGACTATTTTAAATTTCCTGAAGATCGAATTCATGAAATTATTGAACGTTTTCGAGCAAGTAAAAGGAATCGCAGAACCGAAGCGTCGCAGATGAGCCCCGCGTGTCTTCTTCGTGGTCAACTAATTTCGCTTGGCCCAGAAACCCAAAGGCGTGCGTGCGAACGGAAGGAGGGAGGTATCTCTAAGGGTGGAAGAACAAGAGGAGCGCCAAAAAGGAAAAAAAAAGAACTGCTTCCTCCGTAGTAACCAGGAGACCTTGCAATCTCTTCTCTCCCGTTCATCGTCGCGTGCTCTCCCGCCACCCACGTCTCGCGGGCTCCAGTGACGTCACAAGGAGTACATTCTGCAATCGGCACAGTTACGATTAAATGGGGTGAGCCAACACTCCTCTTCAACCCCATGAAAAGTCTTACCCGACCAATGGGGAAACTTCGAGCCACTGTGCGTCGACCAATCGCGAGGGAATCGTCATTGAGGAGAACGCGTCCGCGGAGGGGACCGAGGTCTTAAGAAGAGCAGAAGACACTGGTACCGCGACACTGTTGCTCGCGGACCTTCGAGGGGGTGAATGCTTCGATCCTAACTGTTAATATTGCGTTCAGAAGGCACAGTTTACTGTTACCTAAAATTGCTCGCTAAGTCTTCGAATCGTTTATTGGGGGGAGGCTCGTGAAAATCGCAAGTAGGTACGTCTGGATCGCGGTTAGTGGGACTCTCGAGAGGAATTACGGAGGCCTGGTTTCAATAAGGCAGTCAGCATGAGTGGATCTGGCAAAGGTCTCCTTGGGGTGTGGCTGTACAGAAGAGGCGAGCACTGGGCCATCAAGGAAGGAAGCCCTATACACAAACCGAGCGACGTACGTTTGCTTCGGAATCGGTGTAAAGTGTGACATACTTTGTTTAAGGGGGTAGTGGACTATTTCAGCTTTAAAAAATCGACTATTTTTTTTTCTATTACTGATTCCGAAAGTCTTATCCTCGATGAACATTTTAAGCGAAATTTCACGAAGCAATTGAAATAATTGTAGAAGTTATAGCAGCGAACGTAATTGAGCGCAACGTTGAGTAACGGCCTCGCAGAGCGGTATTGGCATAGGGGACTTAACTTTGAAGCCGTTTTTCTCGAAACACCAGTTTCAGACACGGTGTGCGTCGTAAACTCTTGAACCAATGAATATTGTCACTTGAAATTCTCACTGGACGCGTAGAATTCTTTCCTCTGCAGAGTGGAATTCCCGCACCGACATTGGACGTTTGTAAAACATTTTATAACTGATTGAAGACGATTCTTTTCCGTAAAAATATGGGGAAAAGTTGATTCGTGTGTAACTGAAAATTTTGTTCAAATTCATCGGAAAAGTTTCACTCTGTAAATTTTGGTGTATAAAGCACTCAACCCAAAGCATTTCGCTTTCGAATGATTGGCTTACCTGAATCGATGTACACCACCTGCAGCGGTACAGGGCTATCTTCAACAATTAATAACTTCAACAATTTTATACATTCGTGTGATTTTTTGGGGGGTGATTACTCGTAAATGTGCCGACAGTAGATTGTGAAAAGCACAGCTTTAACGATTATTTGATATCAAAGTAATTTAGCGTCAAACAAACTAACGATTTTACGTATCTAATAGTCCACTACCCCCTTAAGGGGAGGCTCCGGTCTAAAAGTCGATTTTTTTGTACTTCATTTTTCGAATGTTCAACATTTTAGGAATACGTGTTTAAAAGGATTTGTTGAAATTCGTAAAACTCCCGAAGTTATAAGCATTTGAGTAGCGGCAAATGCATGGGCAACAACCGGCCGCTCGGCGCCCACGTAAAACTTTAAACGCGTTTTTCTCGAAACAGTGCTCTCAAAACGGTGGGACCTGCATTTCCAAAAGTTATTATCCGATTCGACTGAAACTTTTTTTATTTTGGAGAATATACTTCTGGCTAGGGGGGATATCAGAAAAAATACAAAACAGTGAAAATTTATCATTTTTAATGGCGTTGAAATATGAACGGATGGTCAGAAATCGAAAAGTAAAATTGATTTGCGATCTACATAAGTGCAGCTTTCGCCTGAACTAGGGATATTGAATATGAACAGTCATTTTCAAAACGGCGGAGGTTCAAAGTAATACGAATTTTACCAAATTTTTACGCTTTCAACCTCCGAAGAAAATAGAAAATGTCATCAGAGGTGAATAGTCGTAGTTCAGACGGAAACTGTGTGTCCTCCAACCGTATGTTCCAGGTTCCAAGGGGGGAATCGCGTCGCTACCTTTTTCTAAATCGCGGGCAGAAGTTTACGGAAACCTCGTTTTGAGAGAAACGCGTCTAAAGTTTACCTGAGCCGATTAGATAGCCCGTACTATTCTTCATTCAAGCCTCTGTAACTCAGCTAATTTCAAGTTTTCGCCAAAAAGCCTTCGGTGAGACATTTCTAGGATTATGAGGATCAAAATGAATCCTCCGAAAAATCAACTTTTCGAGCCGTCCGAAGTAGAAACCCCCTTAAGCTCGACTCTCCGGTAGCTCGTTTAAATGGCTAATCTTCGAAGCCAATGTATAAATAGCAGCCGCGTATGTAGTCCTTTTTTTTAGTATAAAAAATGGAGAGTCTGTATGGTTGTTGCTAGAATTTACTACAGCGAGATAAATAACGAGAAAGTTGCTAGTTGCATGTACAGTGGAACTTCCGTGTAATGTATGGATATGTTCTTTCGTTCATTCAGATCCCCATGGCCGAGCGGAGATCGGGCAACGATACTAAAAGCTCCGTCGTCTTCTCCTTGAAAAATCAAGTCGGTGGCTTGGCTAGGGCGCTGCAAGTGTTTCAAGTACGATGCTTTAGGATACTGTATAACATCTTGTGCTAGAAACCAACCGCGCGGTATAGTTTTCAACGTAATCCCGCTAATAAATAATTGAAGAGTCCTATTAAGGAAAAAAAAAACAGATTGCGGTGCAACGAAACCGTTTGCAAAGCATGTGTGTACTAGATGTATCTATTCTGAATTTAACGCGCGTTAGGGTGCGTTTATGTTGGAGCTGTGATAATAGCGAAGAAAGAGAAATACTTCTTTCTCGACGCTTTTATCGTTGGTCATCTATACAGTCATCTCGCTCTTATCGTCGCTCTGATCGTTTATCGAAGCTCCAATATAAACGTACCCTTACACATAGGACCTGGGCGTGAACGTTGTGCACATCGAGTCACGGAAGTCGCAGCGCCGTGGCTCGGAATTCGAGATTCTCGTCGACGTCGAATGCGATTCAAAGAGGATGGAGCAATTAACGAGAATGTTGAGCCGCGAAGTTGCCGCCATTAATTTGGCGCAATATGAGCAGATGGGAAGTATACCGCATGGTCCATCCCTCTCCGCCGCTCCGAGTTTCGGTGAGCCCCCCACCACCATTGATAATACCTGTTCTAAGGGTGCATTTATGTTGGAGCTGCGATAGGAATGTATCTTGTTTCCGTGTGTTTACAGTGGAACTGTGATAACAGCAGAGTTTCAGCCATTTAATTCTAGAAGAATTATTGTCATCGTCAAGTTCCGTAAAATGGTACCTCGGAAAAAGTTTACGCAGTAAACATTTCGTTGCATTCAATTTAACGGCTACTTCGTCTCGTAACTTATCTAAAACAAATTTGTTACGACGAAAATCTGTCATGTATCAACGATGAAAACGCTCGGATCGTTTGTCGCAGGTCCAACATAAACGTGCCATTTTTCTAATAGGTATAACTATTTTTTTTTTATATTCTTCTCATACATGTTTCTACTGTTTTCACTATAAGTTTATAGTACTTATTAAACTTCGGTAGTAAGTTTCTTCTACAATTTTGTCTTTTGAAATTTAGATGTAGTATCTACTGTGGGATCCATTGATTCTAATTTTATTTGGATGAATGGAAACGGTTAATGAGCGAGCTTTGTATTCAAACTTTGCAGATTTCAGCGAAACAGATATGCCCTGGTTCCCGCGGAAAATAGCAGACTTAGATCAAGCCCAGAAAGTACTTATGTACGGGTCTGACTTAGATGCGGATCACCCTGTACGTCCCTTTCGAATATCTAATGCTTTCCTGTATATCGAACGCATGACAGTTAAGGGGACATTTCGCTGTGGCGCCTTGAAAAAGTCGATTTCTTTTTTCACTTTACAAAAGTATTTATATTTCAGAATGTACTGTTGAATTCTGGAAGAGAAATTTCAATTATTGTGGCTGGTACAGCCCTTTTTGTACACCCCACGCGGTGAGTGCTCGGTGTACCTGACAATTTTAAACGAGTTTTTCTCGAAACGCAATTGTTTCACCTGGCGTAGATGAAATCTCTAAACCTACATGGCTGGGTGCTCTGAAATTTTTACAGGACCGCCCACCTACTATTAGCTCTCGTCGGAACCAGAATTATACTTTTACGCTGAGTTCGTCGCACCTTTTTTTATTAAAAAATGGCCGAGAAAAATTTAAAATTTCAGAATTTGCAATTCATGGATCATTTTGCCAGTTTTCAACATTAGTTATTTATATCAGTTCGGGTGATAACGACAAATATACTGATTAAGAATCGCTTCGATTTTTTTTATTTTCGTCTATTGGCGTCTTTTATAAACCAAAAGAACAATTAATTAAAACGGTCACAAAAATTCTTACGTATAACGAGAAAGTAACTAAATAAACTACAAAAAGTATCACAATGTTAGGCGTAAGTACCATTTGAAAAAAAACATCAATTAATCAACTTTACGACGCTCACAGAGGAACGCCCCCTTAAAAATGCGCCGAGCATCGCCTATGACCTTTCGTCTAATGATTTCGATTTGATACTTTCAGGGCTTCAAAGATCCGGTGTATCGTAAGCGTCGCGAGCACTTTGCCGACATCGCAAACAGTTATAAATAGTATGTCAAAAATCACTGGTTTCCTATACAAATTTTGCAGCAAGCTCAATCGTCGAAGCATTTACTAACGCAATTGTCGCATTTTCAGTGGCCAACCGATCCCTCGCATACAATACACGGCGGAGGAGATCAGAACGTGGTTCGTAAATTTATTACTATTTTCTAATCACCGAGTTCATTATTCACTGCTAATCGTGACGCAATCGATACACGTTTCAGCTTCTGCGACATTAAAAATTGAGTAAACATAAGGGTGGATTAGTGTATAGGCTAAGTAGACTGCAGCCCAGGGCGGCAAATTCTAAGGAGCGGAAAATTTCGGGGAGTGGCAAATTTTGGGGAGCGGAAAACTTTGAGGCGCGTAAAATTTTGGGGAGCAGGAAATTTTTGAGAGTGTCAAATTTTGGGGAGCAGCAAATTTAGGGGAACGGAAAATTTCAGGGAGTGGCAAATTTTGGGGAGCGGAAAACTTTGGAGCGCGTGAAATTTTGAGGAGCGGCAAATTTTTGAGAGTGTCAAATTTTGGGGAGCGACAAATATAGGGGAGCGACAAATTTTGCGGAGCGTCAAATTTTTAGCGAAATAAATTGAAAAAGGCTTACATACAGAGGCTCGAGACACCTTTAAAAACAATTCACTTCTTTTTCATATAGCAAATTAGAAATAATTCATACGTGAGTTGCCATATTGAATTAATTTTGAAACTATCTGGACTCTTAAATTAAAATAGGTATGATGATATTTCGCGAAAAGAGCGGCAGACGCTTGTTAGCCTAGGGGCACCAGATCTCCAACTCCGCCCTGTATAAGCCAACTTTTTCATCACCTTTTTTTATACAAAAATCTTATAAACATCGTGATACAGTCTCGATTGAAGTAGTTAAAGTTGTTGCTTGGACTTTGCGAGACTTGTACTCGTTAGGGGAGAGAAAAGAGTGTCTGCACGTGCTCGTACGAGCACGAAGGCAATCTGTACAGTAGAAGAGACCAATATATCCGCGACTTTCACCCTCGATTACGGAAATGCTTTCTGAATCTTGGCAGCATAAAGTGAAGAGTTTCCTTTCCCTCGTCCTTCGTCGACGTGTGAGCAAACTAAACTTGGCTCGCGTTGAATGCGCCCCTTAATTGCTCTGATTTGATTTATCTCCGCTATCTTGAAGCGACTTCTCTAATCCAATTTCCATCGGATGTGTACAAGAGGAGCTCGGATGGGCGATCCGTTCTCGGCAATCTTCGCGGCGCATCATCGAACAGGAAAATCTCCAACACTCGTCGCTATCGCATTCACTGTCGGCAAATAATATTTTTCCGCCCTTTAGGGGAACTGTCTTCCGCGAGCTGCACCATCTCTACCAGAAGCACGCTTGCAAGGAATATTTGGAGAACTGGCCGAAACTAGAGAAATATTGCGGTTACAGGTAACGGTCTCCCAAAAAGCAGGCTGAAATATATTTTCAACCCGCAGTTTTATTTTACTCGAGAATAAAAATATTGCTAATAATTAGAACAATCACACTAACTTCGTGTATAATTCAATAATGACGAGCTACAATCCGAGAAAGAACTTCCCAGGTTCTCATTCACTTAAACTCTTACAGTAACGAAATTAATAATAATAAGAATAATTTTATTTATTATACCAGAAGTTATCGGTGATCGTACCAGATTTTTTTTTTTAGCGCATTTTTTTGAACATAGCTACTTTCGTAGATTTATTACTTCAAATTCAATAATAATAGTTAATTTAATTTTACATTAAATTTAATCGAATCCCTTAACAGGGAGGACAACATACCGCAACTGCAGGACGTGAACGTTTTCCTGAAACGTGAGTGTGGAATTACGATTCTGTTTAGCGAACTAGCCATTGGAAATAATATTTACCTATGAAATTGCCAGGGACAACTGGGTTCCAACTCCGACCCGTAGCAGGCTACCTTTCCCCCAGAGATTTTTTAGCCGGCCTTGCGTTCCGAGTGTTCCACTGCACGCAGTACATTCGACACTCGTCGGACCCCTTTTACACCCCCGAGCCGTGAGTATTCCGCGAAAGTTCCTCTACGTACTCCCCGAAGAAAAATCCTGTTTCCTGTCGTGATAAGATAACTATACACCAACGCACAACTATCACGCGTACATCGTAATTATATCTCCATTCATTGGTTGCTTTCGTTAAAGACAGTGTCGCTGTAATCTCAATTTATTATATGCAGGGACTGTTGCCACGAATTACTAGGACACATGCCCCTTCTGGCGAACCCGAGCTTCGCTCAGTTCTCCCAGGAACTAGGACTCGCTTCTCTCGGAGCTTTGGACGATGACATCAATAAATTGGCAACGGTAAGTGTACTCATTAAAGTGTTTCATTAAAGCTTCACGAAGGATTGCTCTGAAGTGGTAAAGAAAAACCGTCTCGTCTACCATTCCTCTATTCTCTCCCGTTTATTCGTTCCCTCAGCTGTACTTCTTCACCGTGGAGTTCGGATTATGCAAGCAGAACGGCGTGCTCCGCGTTTACGGGGCCGGCCTGTTGTCCTCTGTCGCGGAGCTGAAACACGCAGTTTCCGTTCCCGAGAAAACGTTCCGGTTCGAGCCGGAAGTAACTTGCCAGCAGGAGTGCATCATCACCGCGTTCCAGAACGCCTACTATTACACGGACAGCTTCGAGGAAGCTAAAGAGAAAATGAGGTGTGTACGCGTAGATTCATATATATTTCTTCGTTCACGAAGGGGAAGAAATGCCTCGCTTTCGATACGGAAAAAAGTTTCCTTGTCCTATCATTCAGCGCAGCGGTATGTCAAATGGAAAAATTCTATGCCTGTTAAGGTAGGTTTACACCTGACGAGTGACTCGGCCGAGTGAAAATCTTGCCCGCCGGATTACTTACTTGCCTTACCGACTACTAAAATATGCGTTCAGACCGGGCGAGTCTGAAGCTCAGTGGGCTCACTCGGCCGAACACTCGTCAGGTGTAAACTCAGCATTAAGATTGTACGAGGGAGAGTGTATCCCCTTGATATTATACATATGTATACCTACCTTTTGGATATAACATTGTTAGTGTATTGAACAATAGCAGAGATATTTCTGGTGGGCAGAGTTGTAGGTACGGTAAACTCTCGCTAGAGCGCATTTCAACTTGTATACGCTATCCCCACCATTTCTTGGAATCCATCGGTTGAGAGTGAGAGAATCCGAGAACGAGCGAGAGGGAACGAGAGAGTCGAAACGACGTTACCGTTGGCTTCGTAAAGAGAGAAAGCGCGATACTTCGTCTCGCTTCGTGTTTCACGTGCCTACGCTCTGTCTCTCTCTATCTCTCGGCGGCTCGGAATCGTCGACGCTATGCGTTGAGCGTGCGCCTACAGCGAGATTCTCCTGTAACTGCATTATAATTGTATTCATTCCATGTTCCATGGTTTTAGATCGTATGCAAACCAGATACAACGTCCGTTCGGGTTACGCTACAATCCTTACACGCAGTCGGTGGAAGTCCTCACTGACGCTCAAAAGATCACCGCGGTAGTGACCGAGCTCAGAGGTGATCTCTGTATCGTTTCGAACGCTCTGAAGAAGATACACGAGCAGGACGACACGGTGGACGTCGAAAGGATAACCAGTCTCCTCACGCAAGGCATCGAGTTGCCCCAAGATAACTCTTCCTCCGATAGCGATATCGATAAAAGTCCTAATGTCGAGACGCCCGAGAAACCTGTGTAAGAGCAGAATAGAGAATATTATTCCGATGGTAATGTAATCACCGCGCGAGGCTAAAATGATTTTTCTATAGGCGATAGAAGTAATGTAATGCGTGTTGTAAATTGCTGTTAGCTGAAAGATATTGTTTCCCTGAATGTAGCGTGTAGATGGGACTTATTAGATAGATGAATATTTTATCAACCAAGTTGCACACTATTCAAAAATATATCGTTGCAATACGTGTACCTAATGCGCATGCATAGATTCGTTTATGCTTGTAGAGAATTTGGGAAGAAAATTGTTAAGGCTGTATTATGTAAAAGCAATATAAATAGGAAATTATGTGATGCGTAATCTATAGTTTTAATGAAACCTATATAATCCTGATGACATTTCATGATGTAACTATAAATGTTTATTTTAATACGCAAACCTATGACCACTTGAATTTGTTTTATTTTATACGTTGCGGCGCACAAGTTGGACGATGCGTACAAATTTCCGGACATGGGTGAAAATATGAAGTACCTTTTTTTATTGATATAATTATATTATCATTATCCTTGAATACTAATGGATGCGAAATTATGAAAAAGAAACTTTTTAAACATTTTAAATCCTGAATTTTCAACAATAAATGTAAATTAATTAACAGTAAATAATGTAAATAATTAGCGTTATAATAATGAAAAAAAATTCTACCATCATATTATTGGGGTTGAATGTTAAGAAGTTAATGTGAAAGGAACCCGAAATTTAATGATTTTATTTATATTTTTCAAACTGTTAAAAAACCTGCAATTCATGCCTATTTGGCAATTCTTATGCTCACTGTCTGAAAATATGATCATTTGCCTTTAAGATAAGTTAAATCTCATCGAAATAGGCTGTTTTTTTTAACAAAGATGCAGCCATGTCCAGAGATGCCTAAGTTTCGTCCCACTGTGCGGCGGTAACATTGAACGTATTTAATTAAGAAATGTTTAAGGGGGTAGACACGTCACGTGACTGGCAGATTCGGCAGGTCGGTATTACAGCATTTTTTCCTACACAGAAATGGTAATACCGATAGATCGACGATTACCCTGTGAACGCGAGAGGGAGATGTTTGCTATTTCTGTATTCTATTCTGAATAAGGAAAGAAATTCTCAGCTGTTCCGTTATACTTATAAAAATTTAAATGGAAAGTCGGCTGGTACTGTAAACGTAGAAAATTCATTGTACATTTTAACTACTTGAACTTGACTCCAGGTATCAGGAGAACATGAAGCGAAAAGAGGTATTCGGAATTTCAGCTGCGAAGGCATCCTCGATTCTCTCTCCGGAGACATTACTTAGTGCCACCTCTTTCGACATCATGTTCTCCTGTTACAAGGCCCAATTTTGTGCATTCTGAAAATTTTTGCCAGATTTTGGCCCAGGTATCAGGAGAACATGAAGCGAAAAGAGGTATTCTGAATTTCAGCTGCGAAGGCATCCTCGATTCTCTCTCCGGAGACATTACTTAGTGCCACCTCTTTCGACATCATGTTCTCCTGTTACAAAGCCCAATTTTGTGCATTCTGAAAATTTTTGCCAGATTTTGGCCCAGGTATCAGGAGAACATGAAGCGAAAAGAGGTATTCTGAATTTCAGCTGCGAAGGCATCCTCGATTCTCTCTCCGGAGACATTACTTAGTGCCACCTCTTTCGACATCATGTTCTCCTGTTACAAAGCCCAATTTTGTGCATTCTGAAAATTTTTGCCAGATTTTGGCCCAGGTATCAGGAGAACATGAAGCGAAAAGAGGTATTCTGAATTTCAGCTGCGAAGGCATCCTCGATTCTCTCTCCGGAGACATTACTTAGTGCCACCTCTTTCGACATCATGTTCTCCTGTTACAAAGCCCAATTTTGTGCATTCTGAAAATTTTTGCCAGATTTTGGCCCAGGTATCAGGAGAACATGAAGCGAAAAGAGGTATTCGGAATTTCAGCTGCGAAGGCATCCTCGATTCTCTCTCCGGAGACATTACTTAGTGCCACCTCTTTCGACATCATGTTCTCCTGTTACAAGGCCCAATTTTGTGCATTCTGAAAATTTTTGCCAGATTTTGGCCCAGGTATCAGGAGAACATGAAGCGAAAAGAGGTATCCTAAATTTCAGCGAAACTTCTGCTTCGAATAGTTCTGCGTCTTCGATTCGCTTTCCGGAGACATTACTTTGCGCCACCTTCTTCGACATCATGTTCTCCTGTTACAAAGCCCAATTTTGTGCATTCTGAAAATTTTTGCCAGATTTTGGCCCAGGTATCAGGAGAACATGAAGCGAAAAGAGGTATTCTGAATTTCAGCTGCGAAGGCATCCTCGATTCTCTCTCCGGAGACATTACTTAGTGCCACCTCTTTCGACATCATGTTCTCCTGTTACAAAGCCCAATTTTGTGCATTCTGAAAATTTTTGCCAGATTTTGGCCCAGGTATCAGGAGAACATGAAGCGAAAAGAGGTATCCTAAATTTCAGCGAAACTTCTGCTTCGAATAGTTCTGCGTCTTCGATTCGCTTTCCGGAGACATTACTTTGCGCCACCTTCTTCGACATCATGTTCTCCTGTTACAAAGCCCAATTTTGTGCATTCTGAAAATTTTTGCCAGATTTTGGCCCAGGTATCAGGAGAACATGAAGCGAAAAGAGGTATTCTGAATTTCAGCTGCGAAGGCATCCTCGATTCTCTCTCCGGAGACATTACTTAGTGCCACCTCTTTCGACATCATGTTCTCCTGTTACAAAGCCCAATTTTGTGCATTCTGAAAATTTTTGCCAGATTTTGGCCCAGGTATCAGGAGAACATGAAGCGAAAAGAGGTATCCTAAATTTCAGCGAAACTTCTGCTTCGAATAGTTCTGCGTCTTCGATTCGCTTTCCGGAGACATTACTTTGCGCCACCTTCTTCGACATCATGTTCTCCTGTTACAAAGCCCAATTTTGTGCATTCTGAAAATTTTTGCCAGATTTTGGCCCAGGTATCAGGAGAACATGAAGCGAAAAGAGGTATTCTGAATTTCAGCTGCGAAGGCATCCTCGATTCTCTCTCCGGAGACATTACTTAGTGCCACCTCTTTCGACATCATGTTCTCCTGTTACAAAGCCCAATTTTGTGCATTCTGAAAATTTTTGCCAGATTTTGGCCCAGGTATCAGGAGAACATGAAGCGAAAAGAGGTATTCTGAATTTCAGCTTCGAAGGCGTCACCTTTAAAGTTGCGAATCGAAGCTGCAAAGGTTTGGAATTTGGATAGGAATATGTAAAAGGTATTTCTAAATAATAATACAGTTCTTTTCAAGTTTTTCCCACTTTATTTGCAGAAAAGGCTTTTACAGTGTTACAATAAATTAATATAAGTATGTAGAAATGAATGCTGATTAATATTGTATTATTATTAAGTATAAAATATATAATTTCACTTCATTTTATGTATAAAATCACTATCAGCTTTCCATCATTTGTCTATTATAGAAAATACAACAAATAGATTTGTCTATTATAGAAAATACAACTAATTTCAGGCAAAACATATAAAGAATATAATTATCTTCATAATTTAAGACAATTCCCCTTTATTTCATGTAAAATACATCTCAACGCTGTACAATTCTACTAACATATCAGTAAAGTACATAGGAAATGTATAATATATTAGTAACTTGAAAAATATTTTTAGTAACTTGACTTGTCTATTATTGAACATGGGAGAAACGTTACAACAGTTTGTCACGTATGAAAATATATTAGTAAAGGGAATAATGCGCTCCAAAATTCTGCGTCTCTTCGTTAAACAGTCACTGTCTCGAAACATCTGCGCCACTTCTCGCTCTTTGATTTGCCCTCCGGAGACGTTACTGGATGAAAATAGTCTTGGAAAAATGTAACAATAAATAAAAAAAATTTAAAGTGTTCCTATATCTACCGCGAATTACTTTTTTATTCCTGTTACTTTAAAAATAAATATAATATTGAAGTGAGATTATTTCCAGTATTATTCCTTTCATTCATTTTTATATAATATCATTCAGTATAGTATGTCCTCCTCTGTACTTGGTTACAATAGCATGTCCAACTTCCAAGCATTATTGTCGAGTTATTATTATAATTTTGCAGATTCTAACTTATACTACTAATTACATACTTTCAGTGATACCTATATTACAATAATGCAAAAATAATTCAGGGAGGGGCAATAAATAGTGAAACCGAATTTTGAATTTATGCACGTGGTTTGGAATTAATATAACCGAGGACGTGTAATGCGAAATTATGTACTTCACAATTTCATTTATTTTTATTTTATAATTAATTAATTTAATTTTAGTCGAATGACTAATTTATTATTTTTTTCCTACGCCAGGGAAGGACAGCGCCCCCTGTCCCACTTTCGCTACGCCCATGTATAAATTTTTATCACACAGGAACTCCGAGAGCCATTTTACCATTTTTGTGTCGCATGCAACGTTACCGATACATCTCGCCTGTACCACAGGCGAGGTATATAGCACAGACGAGGAATAGGAGGTATATTCTATACCTCGTCTGTGGTCCTGGCAATATGTACCTCGCTGTGCCTGTGGCAAGAACTCTCATAAGATGTCAGGCGCATCCTATTCCCCACCTGTGCTCTTACGAACACTTATCAGCTATCGGTGAACAAATTTAAAACATTTGTAACCACAATTTATTTCCTTTTCTTCTGATTAATCGTACGTCGCTTTTATGCAAACGATGTTTTCATTAATTATTTCTGTGCGTATAAGCTTTACGCAGTTGAACTGAAAAAAGCATTCTTTAAGAACCGTTTCTACGAGCAAAATAACTATAACACGCTCTAGGTATCTTTGTGCTTATTCGACACACCTGTTCCATCTGTTGTGCTTGCATTTAGTTAAATACAATTAAAGGTTTGATGAGAATATTTAAACAAGATTGGTTGCATTTATCCGAAACAGCAGGAAAGATGTTTCGAAAGAATATTAAATATAGTTGATTCTGTTAAAGAGAATTTAGTTGCTAATTTCACAATACTCGTTAGCAAATGTTGAGTAATGAGATGATAAACTGTCAAGTGTACAAAATAATAGTTAATAAACAAGATGATTAACTTAAAGAATGGTTCGTATGAAACACAATGCTGTACCTTTTACTGCCACGATAATGCATGAGTTTGGAATATTTAAAGGAATATACATTGCCTTATTAACCATATTCTAATCAAGCTCGTATATAAACATGGCACAAATACAAACTTCAAGCGCCGATGGGCTGCCAAAGCATTTTGTTACCGCTATGCGTACGCTCTTCGATATAATGGACGATCAGAATACTGGCTTCGTCAAGTTTTCGGACATTGAAGGCAGGTGGCAAGACGACGGGACGCAAGGTCTTCCGAAGGGTGTTTTGGACAGTCTCAAGAAAGTCACGCCGACTAATGGTTTATTATCTTTCGAAAGATTTTGCACGGGGCTTAAGATTTGTCTGTTGCAAATTCAAGCCGAGTCTGATTCCAAGAAACATGACGGCCAGCCGAAGAGACCACCGTCTGCGCCTATTCTCATCCCTGACAGTCAGAACAAGACGCCGTGGACATCTCCAAATACAGCGACCATAAGGCCAAATAATGCCATATCGCAGCAACGTACCTTAAGCATGCCGCAGCTATTAGCGGGGCGCAAAGATGCTAACGCGCAATTAGAATTAATGGATGGTAGAAGCAGAGCCGAATCAAAACTGAATAAAGCGTACGGGCCTCCGAAACCTCCGAGGACCGGAGCTGCGTTAGAAGCTAGGACTATTGGCTCGGACAGGAATTTCGATAAATCTGAAATCCGAACTGTGTTACAAAATTGGCAAATGGGTTTATTAATGAATGACGATAAGGCTATAGATAAACGGCAGTTACCAGCGAACTATAGAGCAGATACTAGAACATTATTGAGACCGGCTCGAGCTTTGGGAGATGGTAAAGCAGTCGACTTGCAAAACAATCAAGTTGGTCTTCAACCTAAGAAACCGTTAAATCGACGCAGAGAACCCAGACGTCATACGTTGCAGAATGGTATTGATTACAATATGGTAAAGATGTTCTCCTCTAGGATTCCCAACTAACAATTGGTGATTGGTTTTGGGTATGCATGATTATTAACGTAGTACATAATTATACACTGTATATTAACCAGTACTAGGTTTAGGCAGCTCACTGTACCTTTGTGTAATATTCTTATAAACTGCATAGTTGGGAAGCCTGTTTGTTAGTCCTCGCTGGACGAAACTATTTGAAATTGTTGTCATTTTCAGATGAAAAGAATGAAACAAATCGAGCAAGAGAAAGATGTGTTGCTGCAAGGTTTAACTGCGATTGATAAAGCTAAAGAATGGTACTTGAAGCAAATCTCCGCCACTCAGGAAAAAATCAAACACCTTGGACGTATGGGGTCTCACGTGGTATAAAATCCTTCGTTCGGATTTCGTGCAATTATTTTAAACGTGTTTGACAAATTCATCGTTCGTTTCAGGAGCAGTGGACAGAAGCGCAACAAGAACGTTTAGAATTACAAAGAGCTCGGGTGCTGGAAGTCAATAGACATTTGGCTGCATTAATAAGTAGTTGGGAACGCGGCGGGCTTCCTCTTCACATGAATCTTGCCTTTCTTAGTACTCCGACGTCCACGCAACTTCAGCAGGATATGCTCTCTAGGCTAAAGCAACAGAATCATAGGTTAACAGAGGTAAGTTTACGTAAATAACTGTTATGTAAGGGTGTTTATAAATATGTGGGACAATTTTTCAGGGTGGGTTCTACTCATCAAGATAATAAGACAAGTTGGTATACGAAAATGTCCGATAAGGCATAGTTTACAGTTATAAGCATTTTTATATTCCGTGAAACACGGGTCCGAAACGACTAGTAAAGTGGCGTTTAACGAAGCCCAGCTGTGTTTCTGCGGATCGATATATTGATTATCATTTCGCCTTTGTTTTTTTAAAGACGCGAAGGAAAGGATATGAATGAAATATATTAGGCCAACTGACAAACGCGCCAGCCTGCCGGTTGCTCTTTAATAGATGTTTCGGGCCGGTATTTTACGGAATATAAAAATGTTTATAACTGCAAAACTAAGCATTATCGGACATACCAACTTTTCTTATTATCTTGATGAGTAGAATCGTCCCTGAAATATTGTCTCACATATTTATAAACACCCTACATGTATAAATAAAAGAATATGATCGAACTGATGTGCAACAATTGCAAAATAGGAAGTTAGTAAAAAGAGCCAGCGAATAGCGATACTTGAGCAAGAAAAGGATAACTTGGTACGAGAATTGTATAACAGGCAAACTGGTATGGTACAGTCTCGAAGAGCAACAATGATTCATGAACAACATGATCAAACTTTCATGTAAGGTACTAACTAGAATTATTCCAATGTTTTCCTATTCGGCACGAGATTATACTCTATGTAAATCTTATTGTTTTAGAATATGAATGAATTGGTCAGTTATCGCGAAGAAGATTTACCGATCAAGACACGTTATGATTTTAATCCGAAGTATCAACTATACATGTATAATGAAATCAAATGAAATGGTAGTGATCAAAGCTCAGGCTAAGTTTGCGAAGTATTTGTTAAATATTCGCAGTAATACTCGAAGTTAGTAGCCTAATGTAAACGAAGTGCCTTGAAATTCTTTTAATCCGTCCAAAAATTGGGAGATTATTATGCCCTCTTCAATAAACTATCGTCCTAATTAATGAACTGCCTTGACCCAATTTTTGATTCCAGTATAAATTCTGATATCATAATCTAACTTCACTCTAAAAATTCAGCGATTACGGCTTTATATATTTCACGCCAATTGCCTTTATCTCGTGAACAAAAATTCTACCATGAAAGGTCCATGAACAAATTGTGCGCGTTTACGTGATCGCGCTACATCTACTTCCGGAATTATGACCGTGGGGTCTTATGTTATCAAACTTTAAAATACGATAATATTCTTGCTATTTATTCTCTCGGAAAAACCGTAAAAGTACACTAAATAGGGAACTTAGTAAAAAGTAAATAAAAAGAAAATTTCGACTATACAATCGAGTTTCCAATTTCTAAAATCACAATAATGTTCTGTGTCGATAATATGGTCCATCCGAGAAAGTGTATCAGATCCTGTATCAAATTAGGGACCAATTCTAAAAGCTCCATGCTACTTCAAAAATCTTAATTTGTATCAACAGGAAAGAATGCACGACATGGGCGTCCGCAGGGGGGGGGGCAAAAGGGGCAGTTGCTCCTTCTGGCTTTTGAGAAGAAATCGCTTATTTTTCAAAACTGACCTTTATTAAGTTTATACTAAAGAAGGGAATATTTTTAAATTTCGGTTTTAAATTTTTAATTAAATTGGCACTATAAAATGGGTTAAAAAAGCAAGAGGGGTATATGTTTCTTTACCATCATCCCAAAGTTGCCCCCCCCCCCCCGGCTGGAAAAAAGTTCGGACGCCCCTGATACACAATCTAGGTGCAATGAAACATTAAAAATTAAACAATTTTCTTAATACATAACATCCTAATCGCGATAATGGATATTCGCTGTTACTCTAAATATCGATTAACAGCGATAATAATTGCATTAGTAGGTCATCGTGTACACGCAGAGAATTAAAATTCCAGAGAGGCTGTTGAAAAGTTCGGCGTTGTGCAGTCCGATGACTGATTACCACCCCACGCATGGTTTCTTTGACTGGTGGCATCCTAGCTAACTGCGTTAGTCTGTATTTAGCTAGTAGTAATCGAGGGGCAGTCGCCTCCAGCTGGCTGGAGTAAACAGTTCAGTTCGGTCAGCGCGATCAACGAGTATCGTTGCTCGTCGACGCGAGGAGCACCGATATTATCCACGATAGTCTGTGCGTGAGAAGAATCCCCTTCGAACGATCGACCTCTGACCCCACAGAGCTCCGACAAAAGCCTACCCGCAGGCGCACCGGTCGTCGGTCGACATCTCCATAGTCCTCTGCGATTGGCCGGATTATCGTTATCAGCACATTTCATCGGGGCTTCGTGGTAAAGCTTTTCGTGGGCCCATCATGCTACCGAGACTTGTACTGCCGATAATTCTGCTACTCGTAATTGTAGGTATGATCGCCTTTCTTACATTTTATATACGTTTCACTTCGTGCGAACATATATTGTACTTTGCGAAGTAGAATGTTTTGCGTAGAAGGAACTATCAACCGTAAATCGATATATCGAGTATAGAAAAGTAAGTACGATTTCAGAGCATGTTACCGTTGGCTTACCTGTTTTTCTGAAATTATAGAAATTTTCATAGCGATGGAAAAACAGGTGGGAAATATTGATAACTGATTATTCCAGTCTTTTTTCTTTTTTTACAAGATCATCACTTTGTAACTTTTCTTTGTAATTAGGAAAGCTTAAAAGCGCATAAAATTTGTTTGAGGATGTTAGAATGCTTAAATTAATATCGAGGGCAGATCATGTTCTTCGATATTATTTTTAATTATTAATTTCTCTTTCATAGAAGATATAGTGAATCCGTTCGGCGCGAAATAAATATGGAGAATTGTGTTGAAAGAGACATCTCGGTTCATTCACCGAGTAGTTAGATAAAACGCCACGATAATGAAGTGTGCTTTCGACGATGCGCACTCCGCGTCTCATCTTGCTCGTTTCACCTTGCGGCACGTCCTCTATAAATAACGGCCGTTACTGCAGTAGCATGCTCCACGTAATAGAGTAAAAGCGATGACGATGTTTAAACAGTAATTACAGTAACAAATATTTTACATCCAAAAATCACGTTGACCCACGCAGACACGCCTTTATCTCGCGTTAAACATTTATCAATTTGGACAAGTGGGAAGTGCAATGGACACATCCGGTACAAATAGCCCGTGGCATTATCTCTTCAGGGTAAATAAACTGCAGATACGTTCACTGCATAGAGAACGTCCACTTCCAAAACCTTGCGGAAAATTAAAGACCGTAATTTGTCGATTACATATTTATTCCACGATAAATCTGCCAAATTCTGTCATTAATAAATATATCAAGAAGATTCTTAATGCCCACGTTTTGTTTCGTGCGTGCGTTGATTCAAACTCGTTCAACTTTATTACGTTCCACTTATTTACAGCAGCTTCCCTCCTGTTTACATTATTCTTACTTTTATGGTCAAGTTAAACGATATAGCAATTATCTGCAATGATTTATGCAGATTTGCAAATTTATCTTTAAAGAAAGCGAAAGAATGGAATAATGGACTTTATAGTTTAAACATCCGACTCTTATAAAAATAAAATTAAGAAGTCCAAAGTAGATACACTGTTCATTCGAATATTTCAACAATTGATTACACGTCGTCTATAAGCCGTCTTTAAGACGTCTGAAGACGGCTTATAGACGATGTGTGCTATCTGGGAATGAGTGCTAAAATGTTTCCACTATAGTTTAGTATATATAGTATACTAGCTTTACTGCTCGGCTTCGCTCGAAATTTAGATTCTGATTTTATAAAAAAAAAATTTTTTATTTATTTACTTTCTTGTGAAAATAGTCAAATTCATCTGGATTAGCTAAGCATAATGGACTGGGATACATTTCGTAACCCCAGAGTTTACAGTTCGAAAGTTTTTAGTCGACAGACAAACACACACACTTTCTGCTTTATATATTAAGATTTAGTTCATTTTACTATATTTTAATGCTAAAATATGTACACTATATTTTAGCAATAAGCACATTGTCACGGGCTTGCGATCTGGATCAGATGCAATATGGATGTCGCATTTATAACGCGCAATGCAGCTGCGGCTATGGTTGCTCCTCCGAATACAGATATAATAATAACGATGACTGCAAAGAGGCGCTAAGAGGTAATGGCTCACTCGCTAATCCCATTCAGACTGCGTGGAAAAAGAGTGATAGTTGAGTTTGTCGTACACATGGCAATGTATTAGAAGAGTGTTCAATTTTTATTGTTATTATTATTATACAGGTAAACGTAGCGATATATGCTACAGATTGAAGCCTTGCTTGAACGGAGGATCATGCTTGCAAATATCGTCGGAACCTGGATTTCAATGCCGCTGCGAAGGAACTGGTTATTACGGATCACGCTGCGATAAACGTTAGTAGCTATCGTCATCGACGATAGATATATTTACGACTTTGCAGTCTCATATTTCCTTGCATCGAGTTTCCCAAATTATCTAACGGTATGATCGATACATTACCTACACTCGAAGTAAAATGCTAAGATCTCGACGGAGGTATACTAATTGTAAGTAGAAAGCATTGGTCGGGAGGCTTCCCGTAATAAAATGATAATTACGTTTTGCAGTTTGCCCGGGGCTAGGCCATCTACGTCTTCGAGGAACGTTCCCCTATGAGTGCGTTGTAATCTGATTTACAATTTCTCTTTCTTCCATCTATCGAAAATACAAAATATCTAGCACACTAAATACAAAACATAAACACGTTTCGTGACAATTTTCACATCTTTGTACATACATAATAAATATATTGTATATATCATTAACACTCTTGTCGGTCACTGCTCGAAAATTTGTCGCGAGCAATCGCGGAGAAATTATAATGTGTAGTCCCGAGATTCGTAGGGAAAAGATGGAATTGATAGTTTCATTGTTTATTCATCAATAATTTTACAATATGTATGCACATGATGTGTTGGATCCATGAGTTCTCAGACAAACGTTCAGTTTGTGTCGTGCTTGTGTTATGCACTTTGTTCTTATTTTACTCCTTTCTCCTATATCTCTACATAATGCCACGTGTACCTCGCTTGCTGTTTCTGATGGCAAAACTTATAAAATGCGATCTTGCTTTACTTCCCACATAAGTACTTTTTTTTTTGTAATTCTGTTTTCCCCCTCGTATTACATACCGGCTGAATCCGTAATACTAAATAGTTTGATTTTACAACACGAGACTGCATCAGGAACTTAACGACATGTATATATATTTATATATTATATATTATCTAGGACAAACAATTGGCCAGTTGTAACTTTTTTTTACAAATTCATAGACATTTTTTTTCAACAGAGTGTCACGTTACAATAATCCATATAATAAAACGCATGTCTGCTCCTCTCACTATAAAATCATTTAAATCCACATGTTTCAACAAGTGATACGGATGCAATTTCTTCGGTTTTTTTTTTTTTTTTTTTTTCTTTGATTATACGGCCAATCAATATTCGTACATACATATTCTGCGCTGTACGCGACTGCCTTTATCTATTGTACATTTAAATCAATCGTGGTGTACAATATAGGTAAAACAAATACTCTAAAGAAAATAATATAAATAAAGATTGTATCAACATGTACGTATATTTTTATAAAGACAGATGGGACATTATTCTTGAACATTGTAAACAGGCAAGTTGTCAACGGTTCAATATTAAATTATTCCCCAATCTATACAACTGTACTTACAATGAACTGAATGAAGGAAATGTTTGTCAATTTCTTTTTTATTGAAAAAAAGTATAGGTAATTAAAAGTTTCAATAATATTTCGCAACTTTTCTTTGCAATCAATTAAAAGTCTCTTATACGTTCTTGCGAACGAAACAAGATTTCCAGATTCTTTTTTTTTTTACAGAAATTGAGTGATTCCGACAAACTGCCTCTCTAATTATCTTCCATATTTCATATGACGATAAAATGACTCGTTTGTTATTTCATATTCCTCCTTTTTTTCTCAACAAGATCATAACCCAATGGATCGATTATTATCAATATTATTATTGTTGTCACATTAGTCTCAATTTGGCAAATGTTTACGATCATGCTTATAATAATAATAATAATCTCGGTACCGAAGTGTATGGACTAAAAACAAGTAATGTAGATTACAATTTGGATAAGCAGTAACCGTTTCAGTACGACGTTACTCTTCGATGGCACCAGGGGTACGCTGGGTTCTTTCCTGACTAAATCCACGCGTGCCGTCCGGCCCCCTTGGTTGTCTAACTACTGTTAATTTAGGACCTGTGTCTTCTAAAGATGTAGTACGCAATCGACTTATCAAACGTTCGGGTCGTTGTTGGGCTGCATCGCTACATAACCAAACGAGACACAAAAGCGTAACGATTAATGCATTGATAAACCATGGCGCCGGCTACGTAAAAGGTACATGATAGTTGCTTTACCTTAGTCGTGTTACATTGCATGCAGACGATTTACCAGTACGTTGATTCGTAATTAAAACGAACTCAACCTGATCTCCCGGCTGAAGTATTGCATGGTCTCGAACTTCGCTCATGTGGAAGAATAATTTCTTACCCTCATCAATCTCGTAAGCAAGAAAACCGAAAGGGCCTTTCACCGCATCCACCGTCGCTCTTCTCTTTTTTCTAACCGCTACGATATTACAAGCATGACCGGCCGAGTCCACCTGTAACTGTACAGGATCGCCGGCCTGTAACAGCTCGCGTTTGTTGACAAGCCCCATAATCCTGAACTCGTATTCCGGGGTGACTTCATCTTCGGTAGTAGCGTTTATCTTTATCAAACCAGCATATTCTGCCTGGTCCGGGTTCGCACTTCGTAAAGGTCTTAGGACCGTTCCGTCAAGCACTTCGCTAACCGGCGTCGGCCTAGGAATGCTTCCGCGAGGTACCATTTTCACGTAATCCGCGGCCACGCAGCCGCCGTTACCTCTACCATTACCAGAACTGATCGTACACTCGATATCAGCCCCTACTTCCAAAGCACTAACGTCTCCTTCAAAATTGCTAAACAATACAAACGCGCGTATGTATAAATTTGTATCGATCGAGAAACGATCCCCCGCCAGCAAGAATATTTTTATCCCTTTACCTGAAGTGAAAAAATATCTCTTTATCATGATTTACAGTCTCAATAAAACCAAATCCATCTTTCAGAACAGCAATGAAGCCTTGGCAAACTTGCCCGTTCAATTTCTTGTTGCCGTTCGGAGTTTTCTCGCCGGAAGAATTTATTAGAGATATGTCAACAGCAACAAGTTCTTTGTTTCGTTTCACTTGACAAATACTGAATTGCACCTGGAATGTTTGTGAATTTAAACAAAATGCGCCGTGGGATTGTTGGGTGATGCGAAGAAATATAGATATACCTTGTCGTTTAATCTCGGAATATTCTTAGGATCGCAATCTTTGCTGAAGAAAATGACGCTCTTCTGTTGATTCTCTTTCATGTATCCAATAAGGCCCGGTTCGGTGCCATTTACACCCTGAATTATAGTACCCAATAGATCTTTCTCTATAATCGTTTCAAACTGAACCGTACCAGCTGGCAAATGTTTCAATCTAATTGCACTTTGCCGATTATTCGAAAACGATGATGAAGGATCCTATTGCGACGAATGTTTAATTAAAATACGTTTGAGGATTCAAAGCGCAGCTTCGATAATAGTTACTACGCTTACTTGAATCACCGTGAATTCAACTTCATCGCCTACGCTAATTTCTCTGTCAACATCGAGAACCTCGTTGAAATGAAAGAAAAGTCGCGTATCCCGATCTACACAACGTATAAAGCCGAATCCATCTTTAAGTACAGCAATAATCCCTTGTTCTCGTCTTTCGCCGGATACAGTAAAAGATTCGGGTAACAACATTATTTCGGTAGCTCTTTTGAGTTGATCTCTAGTATCCGTAGCGATACGAAATTGGACCCAGTCCCCGTGTCTAGAAAATATCGATTTATAATTACTTCAACAAAGGATAAAGGAGAAAAGGGAAACGATTTATAAATATCCATACCTGAGAGTGAAATCTCCTTTTTGATCTTTGTCACCGAAAGGGATTTCTACTTCAAAATGATCTGTATCTCTGTACCGAATTCTTCCGGGCAGTGGGTCATTTTGATGACGAGCTGCGGTACCTCTCTCCAGAGGTTTTAATACTTGACCCGTTACTACTTCGTTGTCGACTTCTTCAAAAATTATTGAACCAGGCGGTAGCTTTGTAATATTACAAGCTACCTCTTTTCCCTGAAAAATATTGAATGTAATTAGAATCTGCGTACGTAACAGTTATTCTCATGTAAAACAGATATATATCTTTACATTTCGAGTTTGTATTATAAATTCAACATCGTCTCCTAGTCTAAGTTCTTCTTTCATAGATTTAGCTTCGCTAAAGTGGAAGAAAATCTCTTTAACTACATCGGCACGTTCAATGAAGCCAAAATTCTCTTTCATCGAGCATACCACTCCACGATAGCGAACTGGATGAGCTAGATTTTCCAATCTTACGTGACACGCCCCCAAATTTCCACTGTAATTCAGTTAGAGAACTATATAAACTCTGCGAATTTGCGTCCTGGCGTTTGTGATAAATAGAAATAAATTACCGTTGGTTGGTAGCGATTTGAAATGACACTTTATCGCCAGTAAGCAAGGTAACGTATCCTTCGACATCGTCTTTCGTGTACGGCAGAAAAAAACATTCCCCTCGATTTTCGTAACTGATGCGTCCTTGCGAGTCACCGCTTGCATGTAATTCTGTTGTAACGTTTCCAGTAACTCTTTCTTCGCTCAGCACCTGCTCAGACGTTCGTAAAATTTTTATATCTCCGCGTTCTAGTTAACAGGAAGGAGATACTAACCACTTCGGGAGAAATCTTGCTAACTGTACTAGCAATAGGCTTTCCTGTTCGCCGATCGTAAGTCATTTCGAATTCAACTGGATCTCCAATTTTTAAGTGCTCTATATTACCACTAAATTGGCTAAAATGAAAGAACAACCTTGCTTGTCTTTCGCAGCACTGTATAAATCCATAAGAATGCTAAAAGAAAATGGAGAGATTACAGTCTGAAATTACTGATATTATAATAGTGGCGGAATTCTTACCAGTAATTTTTCAACTATTCCAGTTTCGCGAGTTCCTTGATTCCCAGATTGATCCTGATAAGTGGAGTTATTTGTTGCTGGCTCCTCTGTATAACCAGAGGTTCTTTCCATTCCTGTAAATGTTGTGAAAGGGAATCTGGTGACTTCGTTGCGCGACGTCTGGGTATTGGTATAACTTGCGTAATGTATAGCATTCTTCCCATTTCCAGGAGGCGAGTCCGTCATATTATAATGATCACCACTGTAGTTTGTACCATTTCGGTAGATATTGGCTGTGGGTTGTTGCGATCCCGTTATAACTTTGGGACTTGGTATAGCCATGGACTTGTAATCAAGTATTGCAGGGTCAGAGTTCATGATTGGCGGCTGGAACGTTTTCCACTGAGGATTGTTGGACATTGTCTTGAATTTGCGCAATTTTAAATGTAATCTTTACGTATAAGTTTCCCTCTTCTCTTGAAACAATTACTTAATTTCTTCTATGTTCACTTCCGTTTCACCACAATATATATATACTTATATTTAGAAATTTTTAGTCTTTTCAATTATTTAAGTGTTAACATAGATATCACAGAACGGTTCTTGGTACCTTATATCTTTGTTCACTATTATAATGTTACAAGAACTTAATACAGAGGAAGAGAGGCTCTTTAAAATGCCGCAGAAATGCTGGCTCCTTTGTGACCAAGAAGTGGAAGGAAGGTTCTCGAAACGTACGTCGACGTTTGTCACAAAATGATTTATCGGAGAGTACCTGGGCAACTCTGTGCGATATTGGCACTCTATCGGTACACGTACAAGTGTTCTTCTTAATCAAGAGCAACACAATCTCAGCCGCAATCACAATCACGGTCACTTTATGGCTCACCTAACTCTCTCTCACAAAGCTTGTGTACACAATATACAAATGAACAATATAGTTAATGTCGATTTACGAATTAATACAAGTACAAAATTCTTAGCACATCATAGACCATCGATACTTTCCACGTATGTATACACGAGTGTTATAACAACTGTTTGATATTTACTCAATTTTCGCGTACAGTATAGAACGACCTTTTAAACAGCAGTCATCCTTCATAAAAGGAGTAAATCAAAAAACATAGGAGATTTAAAGGATAAATGTTGACTTGAAAATCCTCAGATGTCTTCAATGCGTGCTGAGTGTGATTGTGTTGTTCCAATATTTCTATATTAGCGTTTCTTTCTTCAGCATTTAATTGTGAAATTTACAGTGAGCCTTGGTTTCAAAAATGTCCTAAACTAACAATTACACAAGCTGAAATAGAAAAGGAAAACATTCATTCGTTCGATTAACATAGTCCGGTATTAACGGGCGTACAGCTACAACAATTACGAGCTTTTAGTAAGTTGCTTCTAAAATGAATATCATTCAATAGTAGCAGAGAGGTGCGCCGATCTTCTAACTGACTCATCTAATTATACAATTATTTGAGCGAACCTAACCAAACGATTTCTAAAAGGTCGTCGCAGTTAAGAAATATTTATTCCATTACATTGTCGAATTTCATCAAGTTCGATATAACATAAATCAATGCAATTTTCAATTCGATTAATACATGTGCACTTTGCACTGCAAGTTGCATTCCGATCAAGGCAAGGAAAGAATAAACTTTTACCAGAGTTAGCGCCTCATTTGTTCATATAGGTTATTTATACATTTTCTGTTCCACATCGGTAGGAATATTTAAATGCACGGTACGATCAGCAGTATATTTATTACATTCTATTCGCGACTACATGTAACAGATAAACAAGATATCCCCAATAATCGACTGCCTGTGTGACATTGACTTTTTATGCTCTAACTGGTGCTTTTAATATTTTTTTTCTCAATTACGCTCCAAGATTTTACTCGGGTTCTAGGTCACGTTCACCGACGTCGCGTAAGCAATCAAGACATTATTGTCATCGATTTACCGTTTAAATCATAATTCTTGTGCATTGCTATAACTCATAGGATACGATACTTGGGACACCCACATGAAGAATCTTTGAAATATACGCGACGATCTAAAGGCAGTGCGGGTTTATTATAGGATAACCGTTAGCGTGTCATCCGAGGGAATTTTCTACAGCCGATGCCGGGCTCGAGGCGATAAATCCATCCCCTCGGCGGGTGGGATCAAAACAAAAATCCGAAATGTTATACGTGCTCGTCAGTTACGAGATTCTAATTTTTTTTTATGAGGTCGCTCGTTTCATTGGGCATCGTAAAAATCCATTCGACTCCCGCGTGCTAATAGAATATGGATACGATTGTCGGGAAGCGAACAACCGTGCGTATCGTAAATGTTTCGTTACAAAGCTCGTAATCGGACGGCTTTAGAAAGTTTTATAAAACTCACCACGACACAGCACAGCACTGACGACATGCCGCCATGTTGAATGTCAACATTCAGCATTCACATACAAAACAGGAGCAACCGCGGAACGGCCACGGTTAAAGTCTCAGTTCATAGCCTTTTGGTAATATCATAACGGAAATAATTACTCGCCCGCCCTGTTACACGAATAGAGGTGTGAATGTGCATTTAGTAGCTGACGAATGTGAAAAATATTCGTCCGCCGTAAAATTCGTACACACGAAAGTCCGACAAAATGACTTTCCCAACGTGCTTTTCAATTGCGCATATATGAAATAAAAGTTTAACGCAACGATGGCAAAGTATGTTCAAGAGATCGCAACGTTTGCGACGATACCCGATATCTAATTTAAAGAAATTTAATGGAACGCATCTTATCAAGCTCGAACGTAATTGTTAATTTAATAATATCGAGATCGGCAATTTCAACATATACAGGTCCTTTATTTATACATTTATTTATTTTATCTTTATCGTTAGTATACAAAGTAACTAGTTAATTATAATTTACAAATAAAATTTGTTTTAATAATAATCGTAATATTAAAAAAAAAAGTTTCCATGTGTCATTAAGTATTCAGCTTTTGGGATGTTTCTGTATTTGATGGCCGCGTATGGATACCGAAATGATTCAGTCGACGCCAGCGCAGATCTTCAGGGTCCGGTGTCGGCGGGGCAGTGACACATTCTAAACTCAGCTGAAGAGCTCTTCTTAAATCGTCGTCGTCGTCCACGTCGTCGGCCGTGTTCGTCGTATGAGTTGTGTCAATGTCATTGTGTAGGTCCAGTCTCAATTTCAGGGATTCGTTGATATCGTCCTTCTTATTATTCTCTAAGCTCAACTGGAGCGCTCTTTGCAGCTCTGCATTCTCATCGTCCTCCTCGTCCCTCCCTTCGACTTTGATGGGGATTATCCTCTCCTGCGGTTTACTCGCCGCTGTCTCTTCTTTAAATGCTAATGTTCTAGTGCATGCAGCTGGCATGATGTTATTGGTTACGCCCGTGGTAGCAGGTATTCTGGACGAAGTAGAGGGAAACGGTACTTTAACTTCTCCCAGCGCGAGGGCAGCTTTCATAAGCTCGTCTTCTTCCTTCGTACCCAGCCGGTAACCTTTCGTTTCTGGCTTTGAAGTAGCTTTCCCTTTCGGCGCAGCCACCACTGGATTCTTCATAAGAATATCTTCTGCTGAACATTGAGGAAGCGTACCCATAACAACAAAAATAGAATAACCTGTAAACAATATTCATAATTTTGTATTTATAATTTTACTTAATTCTCAGACATGTTCCACTTACCTTCTTGCAACAATTGGGCTAAATACATCGCGAGATAAGTGTCCGATATAAGCTGCGGCCCACTTAGCATCGAATTTAAATTGAACCACTGCTTCCCGATCTTTCTTATGGTAAACCAATGTCCTTTGTAGTTACAAATATACGCTTTCATCTGTCTGAAAAATATAACTCCCTATCACACATTTACAACAATCCCAGGCATTGTATGAAAAATGACAATGCATATAGGGCTCGAAATTGGTTTTAATAGGTTCATTCTTCTTACCATCTTTTTCTTATAAAGAATTTCTCGATTAATGACATTCTAGGTATAAAGTGACTCGCAAATATCTCAAATATGTCTAAAATGAAGTAAATAATAACCTACGAAGGATTATTTTGCGCCATTAGAGCTGCTGGCTCCGTACTGTTATATGGGATCAGTTCTAATCCCCAGACTTTTAACGCGCTGCTAATAACTTGAACCGAAAAGTATCCACTGTCATCCATGTTTCCCGATGGTTGCTAGATAAAATATCCAATGTTCTTCGTCATGTATAAATGTTATTAAGCTATACTATTATGTTAAGCAATATAAAATCTTACGGTAACACATTCACTGCTGCACCTGTGGGCAAAGCATTGAAAAGCTTATATCGAAAATCATAGCATACAGGGACTCAACAGTGAACGTGTTAATAATTTTTAAAAATTATAAGTCACTTTTACATTGAGGAATATGCCACAACAGAGAATATAAACGTAACAATGCATGATTATTTACCTCTAAGAAAAGTTTATAATCCTCACTGTCAACACCAGACTCTGCCATCCGTTTTCTTTCCTCCTCATCCATTTCCTGACCAAACTTGGCCAGATCTACTGCGTTATAGTATGGCCCCTGTAAAAGGGCATTCAAGCAATGCTGTGCGCACAAATATCCTTCTTGCTGCAAGAAATATTACTGTCAGCACGGCATAGACACAAAAAACCGTTACATTGTTCTTTAACATAAAAAATGTATCGCGATTTACCTTCTCGTGAAATATGGCCTCCATTGTACCAGTAGTATTTCAATGTAGCACGTCAAACATACAGACATTCAGAAAGTAACAATCAAGTCGTTATATGTCGAATAATGTCAAAAGATTTCCACGATCAAACGTCACCCACAAAAATATTTTTTGGTTATAACCAGAAATACGTAATATTCAGTCGGGGACGTCACTTATCACGCATCGCACCTATAATGTCGCCATCTTGCAACAGACGTTACAATCGTTGGGGGAAACGTGATTAAAGGTCCGTTTTCACGTGACGGTATATCGTAGCGTCTTGTGTTAATAGTTACTAGAGTTTTCTAGAGTTTTTCCCCTAAACTATATGTTGTTAAGCGGCATTACTCCTTGTATGGTATAATAATTGTTAGGAAGGAAGAATTAATTAAAAAGGAAGTGTCCCTGTGTCGTTATATTTCATTTACGCTGTCATACAGTGCGACGACAACGACAGTCATGACTTTTACTGTCACGTGTCGAATCGAAATATCGTGTTTCGGCTGCTGGTAAGCCTTCTTATGCATTCACTACTACCGGTGCGGTCCACTTACGCCCAAATCGCCCGCAACGTCCGAGATTTGGGCGTAAGTGGAATTTGCCCTCAGTAGGGTAAATAGAACAAAATACTTGACCACCCCACTCTTGCCTCCCGAGAGATGTTATGAAAAATGGTATTCCCATCTATGACACGAGGTTCTGTGGTGCGAACTACTGCGTCATTGAGCGCCAGGCGCACGTGGTCGTTCTGTCAGTAATCGACTCAAATCGACTCGTTTCAATTTCACATTTCTGATCTTTACACTAATAATAATGATAATAGGAATATAATATTATTAACAACATTCATAAACTACAAATAAATAATGCTACAGAATGCCCTTTCCAATACGCATTCGTTTCTTTATCGCAATAATAAAAATAGTTTTTTTACCACTTTGTAGATATATATATACAAACTATTTGATATTTAGAAAAACTATTTTTATTATTGCGATAAAGAAACGAATGCGTGCTGAAAAAGGCATTCTGTAGCGCAATTTATTTGTAGTTTATGAATATTCTACATAATATTATGCTCGCGTTAATATCATTTTTGTATTAGCGTCATTATCAGTGTAAAAGTGGAAGAAATTGTGTTAGCTCGAAAGTGAGAGATTCAAACGAGTCGATTATTGACAGAACGGCCACTTTTGTGTGGCGCTGTTGTTCGCGCCACAAAACCTCGTGTCATAGATGGGAATGCCGTGTTTCGTAGCGCCTCTCGTGAGGTAAGAGTGGGGTGGTCAAGTATTTTGTTCAACGATGTATTGTTTATAACAATATCATACTTCTTTTTAATTATATAATTGAAAATTTAAAAATCTTATTACTAAACAGGTGTAATTTCGAATTATAAAGATATAATTCAATATTTTGTCCTGTGGCTCATTTAATTCACTTATTTAACGTATCAGCAGGTGGTACTTTTATAACTTTTTTATTCATTAAGGAAGTCGCTTTAGTGCACAGATCTTATCATCGAATGGCTATTGCGTTTCGCGGTTTATGATTCAAGTTTTAATAATGGTCTCAAATGTCCCTACTACGTTAAACACGTGAGTCAATACTTTTCCCGACACCACCCACGAGAACATGCCAGGAAGCGCGTTAGAGTTAAATCGCAGATCTCATGGAAATGAATATTCCATCTAAATACATCACTTTCATATCTCGATTGCCATTTATCAACAAATAAACTTTTTCAAGAAAGTCTCGGTCAAAAATCTCCGTAGTAGAACATACACCATGTTATATAATTATATATCACCGTTACACATCGTATCTCACCCCTGATTGGTCGAAATAAAATTAATACATTTATTCACCATGGCATATTTTAAACTCCATTAATGGGGACCTTAAGCTAAGTACAAAATACTCCGCAGCGAAATACATGGAACGATCGGGAATATAGCTTCCACCTGGGAAGAAGCATCGAAAACTATAACACTGTTATTCAAGGGCTTTGGCCGAATTTGAGCCCCTTCTGCTACCACGGCATAGAAAAGGACACCGTATATCGAATGCGGAGAGTACAACTAGCGAAGGAAGTCTGAAGGAACATAGGAAATCGCGAGTGCACCGGAAAGGAAAGAAGTTGATGTATGTAAGCCAGTGTGTACTGTCGGCGTAACGTGCTGGCCGGAGGGCAGGTTCGGAGCGTGTCCGGAGGGTAAAACGGCGTGGACGGTTCCCGAGGGACGGCACGACACCTGCTTCGCTCGAAACGAGAGGCCGGAGACACGGTGACGGCGGGGGCGGCCATACTCAAACAACCGCCGAGCAAAGTGCGCGGCATAGCAGAGAAATGAGACGATAATAAATAGCCGTATCATATTCGTTCGCAGACGGCTCGGGGACTAGAGGTGTAGCGAGTGTGAGTGACTTTCGTTTGGGCCGTTAAACGGGAGAATTCACGGGGAGAGAAGTGAGAAACGGAAGTGTGGGAAGGTGAGGGAAACGAGAGGAAAGCGGCCCCGACAAATCGAGGCACAGGGAACGGTATGAGCGCGAAGACGGACGTGAACAGGCGGGTACTGGCGATTCAGGCAAAGAAAAAGAGGCACAGGCCGAGTAAACGGAAAGGGAAGGGTAATTCGCAGGGTGGATCGGAGACATCGGGGGCCCAATGCTCCAAGGGTCCAGCCGCTCAACAAGGACAACAGGGATCGGGTTTCTATCAGGACACTTCTGCCCAGAGACCGTATTCCAGCGACAATGGAAACAGGTAACCCGGCTATCTCTCAACGTGTTATTCCCATTTCCAATTGCGTCGATCATTCTTCCCCACTGACAGCTCTTAATTTAAGCGGACCTCGTCGCTCTCGTACGTCCCGTACCGGATCCGATAGAGACTTCTTTTTACGGTTTAACGATAGTAAACATTGGCCAGTGAGAGTAGCTTAGCAATGGATAAGGAATATTCCGACGAACTTGCTCTCAATTAATGTCGCTCCGTCGTAAAATCCGTCTAGTTAAATGGAAAGTCTCGCGATCTCCACGAGATTTTATCCAAATTGCAAACGTTAATGGACATAAACAAAGTGTGGAACATTGAGAGTGTTTGACCACCCAGTTTCATAAAACAAGGTAGTATTAAATAGGAAGTAGTTCTGAAATCAATAGGGACTTTGTTAGATGGTTCAAGGAATACGTCATCTTATTTTCCACATACACGGTGGATCTGGGTTAAACATCGAAGGGAGCGAGATTTTTTCATATTACTTTAAACATTAGTCTCTATAATCTTATTGGCATAATTCCAAATATGTTGAATCGAATAAGCCGAGGCATAATGTCTGTTTTCTTCGAGCAAAATGCTTTGCAATATGAAAGGAACGACGTGCAAAGATTTTTCAGTTTAATCGCATTCGCGTTCTGAATAAACATAAGTAGAAAGTTGTGCTAGATAGAAATATAAATTCAGCGACGGTAACAAATACTCTTAATGTTCTGTAATTTGCTTTTATCTTTCCGATTCTTGCAATTTAAGCCCGATTCTATTCAACGAGTGTATGGTTTGTTCGCGACGTCTCCTCGGTTACAGTTCTTGCTTCTCTTTGCGAGGCGCGCGAAAGTTTGAATGAATATTCCTTAGCTTCTCGTTTTCTGACAAGTATCTTTCCCCTGATTTCGTTTTTAAACCAGAACTTATAGATTGGAACCATGCCATAGCTCAAGTAATGAAACAATAGAGGACGATGATGAGGTATACAGTAGCGAGGACGAAGAGCAAGAGGACAGCAGCGATTACTGTAAAGGAGGGTATCATCCTGTCAAAATAGGGGACTTATTTCAAAGCCGTTATCACGTAACACGCAAACTCGGTTGGGGCCACTTCTCAACGGTGTGGCTCTGTTGGGATCTTCAGGTATGTGATACAGTTTAGCGTCGTACTTTCTGGGTCGTTGATTTTACGAGAGGAATGTGTTGAAATATGTTCCGCAGGACAAACGATTTGTGGCGCTAAAAGTGGTGAAATCTGCGTCCCATTTTCTTGAAACCGCATTGGATGAAATTAAATTATTAAAAGATGTGCGCGACACAGATCCTATCGATCCTAAGCGCAACAAAACCGTCCAGTTGCTCAATGATTTCAAGATCAGCGGCATAAATGGTGTGCATGTTTGCATGGTATTTGAAGTGCTTGGACATAATCTTCTTAAATTGATCATCAAATCCAACTACAGAGGAATACCAAGGAACAATGTTAAACGTATCATCAGACAGGTCCTCGAAGGTCTCGATTATCTTCATAACAAATGTAAGGAGACTGGGGAAATTTGTTTAGCATTCGATATTATCTCCATTTTGATATATTCTGAACACGAGCGTTATATATTTTATCTTCTCGTACCACTGCAGCTGATACATATAGAATAATATTGAAGCAGCGTTACAGAACATCGTCTTTCTATTTCAGGTAAAATTATTCATACAGACATTAAACCTGAAAATGTTCTTATTTGCGTTGACGAAGCTTACATACGGAAGTTGGCTTGTGAAGCTACAGAGCTTCACTCTCTTGGTATGAAATTGCCGGTGTCGTTAATTTCAACCGCGCCGAAGGAATTCCAAAAGCCCACTCCTAACAGTAAAATGTCAAAGAATAAGAAGAAGAAACTTAAGAAGAAGGCTAAACGCCAGAATGAGTTGCTGAAGAAGCAAATGGAGCAGATCGAGGAGCTCGAGGAGCAAAATAAAATCGCGAATAGCACAAGAGAAAACGGGGAATTAGAAACGAATAGCCCGGATCAGGATATAAACACAGAAAGTATAGAAGATAACACCGAAAGCAAAGGTTCGCCCGACACCTCGGAACCATCCGCGTCTTCATTGCACATAAACGGCGTGGACAGTCTAGTAGGCGGAGAGAAGATAGAGAATCAATTACCTCAGCAAACTGAAAAGATGGTCAACGCGAACCTGTGTGATATGGAGAAAAGTTGCGGCGAAGGTGTGTTACAGCCCGATCACGAGGACACAGATGAATGTAGCGAAGGTAAAATATTCAGGCAGCAACGATACGTGCGTTTGCAATAAATTATGTGGGAATTGTATTTCTTCTTTAGGCCGCAACTTGCATCCGCCTGAAAGTAAACAATTGAAGCGAGCGTCTGTAGCTCCCTTGGACCCTGCCATGGTGGAATGTGACGTCGAAGTGAAAATAGCGGACCTTGGTAATGCATGTTGGATTGACAAGAAGTTTACGGATGATATTCAAACTCGTCAATACAGATCGTTGGAGGTGTTATTAGGATCAGGGTATGACACTTCTGCAGACATATGGTCCACTGCCTGCATGGCATTTGAATTGGCAACTGGTGACTATCTCTTTGAACCACATAGCGGCAAAGACTACTGCAGGTAAAGTTCAACGTTTCTCTGGCACCTATAGTCTTACGAGCTTCTGCTTCTGCAAGATTCATACCGTAAAAACATGCTTTGCTGTTTCTTTTACAGAGATGAAGATCACTTAGCACATATTATTGAATTACTTGGAGAAATACCAAAACGTATTGCTCTGTCTGGCAAAAGCTCAAAAAAGTTCTTTAATAAGAAGGGCGAGTTGAAACATATTAGTGGGTTGAAACCTTGGGGACTGTTCGAGGTGCTTACAGAGAAATATGAATGGTCACAAGTAGAAGCGCGCGAGTTTGAAGAGTTCCTAACTCCGATGCTCGAGTTCGACACTAGTATGCGAGCTACAGCAGCAGAGTGCCTGAAGCATCCGTGGCTGCAAATCAAAAAGTGATCGTGTTTTTTATTGTTTTATCTTTAAATTCTTTAAACTCCAAACTTCTACCATCCTGATAAGATCATAAGTCGAGAGTGTGACAAGAAGCAACGACCTGCAGGTGTCAGGTTCTTTCATATTATATACATATACAATATCTTATTTCCATATAACGAGTGCATTGTTATTGAGAACGCACGTGATAAAATTATTTAATATTTAATATACATAAACAAATTGTAATATATATGTATTGTTATAGAATGCAAAATTATTACAAAACTTATCTTATAAAATGTTGTGATTCAGAAAAGTTTTTTTTTAATCTTTTTTTTTTATTCGCTGATAATCTGATAAGATATGACTTGTGCACGAATTGTGGCTAACTTCAAGTGGCAAAGGGGGAATCTGAAAATCCGTACCATTAGAAAGGAAAGAGCTTGCTACATTCCACCGAAATTCCATATGCAGTTGGGTACGCTTCCGGTTGTAACACTCTCGACAGTGGCTGCCTATTTGTGTATTTATAAATTTGTTAAATCATGTTTTCTCATTTAGTAATGATATCTTAAATTAAAATTTCGTAGTACTTTATTATTTTACGTGGTCATCGTTGTGCTATCCTTTGTACTTGTCACTTAATTTATCAACAAATATCCCAAGAGTCATGGGACCTACTCGTAATGTACTTTAGGAAAGGGCAGGCCCAAATGTTACAGTATAATGAATATTAAAATCTTCATTAACATGTTCTTTTCGCATTACATCATTTGATCGAAATTTGTTAATAGACAGGTTTCCGTCGCTGTGATCGCTCTCCCTCGTGCTTAATTAATATTCAGGATAATGTAATCATCATTGTCCTTATCGTCTTGATACTGATTGAGAAGAATACTCATTACACATGCGCCGGAACGTGTGTTTAAGGGACTGAGTCTTTGTACAAATTCATTGAATGCAGAAGCATGTATATCGTTAGTATAATTAAGGGTTGGTCGCCAGATTCTTGGTGAGACGGCTAATATGATATTCATACGATTCGAAATGAGACAGTGCATAACTTCGCTCGATCATAAGAAGCGGAGTCGGGAAACGTGATTGAAATTTAAGTGGATATATCGATTAAATTGCGTATTAAAAATTTTAAGACATTTTAAACGATAAGTTCGCCCATCGACAGGAAATAAATTTCTAACAAACTCGCAGTATAATTGTATTTTCTTTTTTTTTTGCGTACATCGATCGTACAAATATATATATATATACACCGTCTGATTTCGAACAACGACAGAGATATCGATTGTGGCACACAATTTTCGTTCAATTTGTTATAAATTTCTTTATACTGCTAAGGCATATGTCGTATACATAATATACAATTACGAGCAAAGGACACAAGTTTGTACGTCGTGACTGACACTTCAAATGGATATAAAAATAATCGTGATACAGGAGAAAGGATATACGGTGTTAAGTCATGCGCGACCTTTACTTTGAGCTGTCGACTGATTACTCAGCTCTCTGCCGACAAATTGTCTTCTATTTTATAACGAAGAAAGCGAAACAGTACGCTCAATGGATATTCAACGCCGCGAACGCATTCGCGTCGTTGAATTCTGTTTTATGCTTCCAAACGAATGTTCTGTTTCGCTTGCCCTGCCAGTTCAACATCATTTCACCGAAAAGACATGATTAACCAAAAGCATTTCACGTGAAACAGGTGGCGACGCCCGTGGAAAGGATATTTATAAAACAGTGTTGTACCGAACACACGATACATATTTCTGGGTAAAAGAGGAGAACGCTTTCCTACGCGAGAGAAAGTGTCTCGTATTTTAAATCCAGTATAATTCAAATTCATTGTACAAATTCCACAATTAAAATATGTTTCCGACCCGTGATAAAAGTCCATCTGTTATTTCATTCGAATAGATTTACATTCGATTGTTACAGCATAAAAACGGCACCTGAAAAAGTTAACATTAATCCTCATCATATATGAAATAGTCACGAAATAACGAAACTGCCTCTTTTACCCATGTTATTCATAAAAGTCGAACGCAAATACGCAATCCGTGTCCTACGAACTTGATCGATTCTCTTTTTGTTTCAAAGTATGCTTTTCTATAATTTTTCCTTTGTAACCATGTGAACCCATCGTAATGATTTAGGACTGATGACAGCAATCGTGTTGAATTTGTACAGTACACAACGGAAGTTATAATCGTATATAATATATATATGTATATATATACATATAATATATTATATATATACATATAATACATATACATATTATATATATATACATATTATATATATATATACATATAATATATATACCGGTACTGTTTTATGAAACGCGACCAGTGAAATCCGAATTGAGAAGAATGCAACAATACGCGAACACAAATTATCAATAAGATGAATGCCTTTACGTACGTCTCGAGCTTTTCGTCCAATCGTCCTTATCGCTGATGAATTTTATTGTCGACCATGCATAGGTGCGAGCTTACGTCAACAATAAGTTCACGCCTCGACGGGGAATGTATGATATGCAGCATGTTAATCGACGATGAGGAGCAACGCACCGTAATGAACGATATCTTCCAATCGTACAACGATCGTATTGCACAACAAACGAATGATCGGTTTCTTTACTACATAGCGTTCAACGGATTTCAAGGACGTGCAGGTTTCAACACGTAGCGGGACATTGTGACTATACATACTGACGATATATAAATATACATATATACATAGAATAAATCGAACGACAATTTACCGTAGGTGTGATTTGCTGCTTGGCGCTAGGATAGGTAGGATGGAAATTAACAAACATTAGCAGTAAAGAAAATATGTATAGCTTGACGTACGAGAGTCCCCCCCCCCCCAATGTACCAGCTATATTGTTATTGCGTTCAATTTTGAAGGCTCGATGTGCATCGTTTTCTTTCTCGACAATGTAAAGAATGATTTTCATGCGTATGAGAGTACGACGATCGACGGAGAGTAGTCGACACGGTTTGTATAGGGACCCAAATTTCGAACCGTTGCCAGATATTCATGTTCCAATCGGTAGATCTTACGCGGAACGCGAGCGTCCGACGAGATGGCCCGAACAGCGAACCGCTGCGCGTTCGCTCGAAGAATAGCGCGGAGTATGCCAAAATATTCAGACAAGACAATCGTCTTCGGGAACGGTCCAACGTTGCTCTTTCTCTCTGATCCGATCTCGGCGAAACGTTTTTCCGAAATGGGACTCGAAAGCTGTTAACGTGCTCGGGAAGAGTAATGTATACAATATCAATACCAAGGAAAGCGCGCGCAAATGCGAGAGTTAGGTAATGTGATTTTTCTAATGTTAGGAGGTTGAGAACTGCGGGTCGATGGACGGAACCGATCGGGGGAAACGAAATCTGAGATTTAACGAACGAGGAGGCAAGAAGATTTCGAACGAACACCAAGTTATATTACGTAAGTGTGGTGGCGTGCGCGACACGCGTCTATGAGATACTGTAAATATTGAAAAGTAATCGGGTGGTTTTACACGTTTTTAGGTCAGAGCGTATGTATTGTAAACCTTCGATTTAATTTAGACGAAAGGCACGGGGAACTGTTCCAACGGATTGTACGCGAGGTAAACGATCCGTTGGAACTTGTCTGTAATAAATCGATGATGTTCGAGGTATAGTAATGTAATCTTACTGATTGGTACATATAGTCATACTGGTCGTAGACTTATAGGATCATTTAAACTTTGCATGCTTAGCCGATTGCTCGATGTTGTACATACATGCATGTACCATGTGTTGAGCATTAATGAGAATATAAACTATCGACGAAGAGTGCATATAGATGCTCGCGGTACGCGACGATCATTTTTAGAACTTTATCGAACGGTAATCCAATGAGCAAATAAACGTTTGAGGAGAGGATGTGTGTAACTATAAATTGACTGGAGCACTGAAGAAATAGGAGGCGAAGTGTGTTCTGCTATGCTTTTAGACAATAGCCGATTAGTAAAGAGGATAATAAAATTTATCGATATATATATATATATTAATGTTGGCTAAAATGAATTTGAATGGAACACGAAAGAATTTGCGGTTAATGTAGTGGAGGAAATTTAGGAAAGGCAGTGGAAATGTCTCTCGACGGACTTTGGTCGCGTGAAGGCTTCTCTTCTACCGAATCCAAATTACACGTAATATTTCAAGCGATATTTCCTGTGCTCGATACGTCTTCGAGCTGGTATAAAGAAGGGCGTATACAATTAAAAGCCATCTTTTTTTTTCTACACACGTCTACGCCGTTACCATTATATTCTCGCGATCGAAAGGGAATATCATGGAGAGGTAGAGTCAGTCGCGACGAATCCGTTAAGAGGTAAGAGAACGTTCCACGGGACTAATGTATAAATGAACATGCCTCGTGCTCCAGTCCCTCGATGTGCGGCCAGGCGAGGCGTAAAATGAAACCGTAGACATTAATAAAGTAGCGATAACGAGCCGAACGAATTAAACGGATTTGATATTTAGACGCTGCCTCCGTTATGTGCCCTGCCGCAGAAAAATAAGATAACAGACCCATGTACCCACCTCCCGAGATCGGTATATGATAAGAAAAATAAATTCACATTAAAACGACACTGAGATTCCTTTCATTTATCTCCGCAAGCCCCAGACTAAACGAAGCCTTTATTTCTCTTTCAGAATCGGTGACTGTACAAACTATACCACACTACTGTTATTTCCTATACGTGTGTTATCGATGTTCCGTGTACTCGTTACCATTCGAAGCTGATGAAAAGCGTTCCCTCTAGGTGCAATTTCATTCAGATAGTATTTACATTGTTTGTGTGGCGCGACGCTTATCGATTAGCTTCGGTTAAACGCTGTTATAAATATCTGGCGTCAATGAATTACGGCGATTCAATTCTGTGGGTTAATGCTCCGCTGCGAGGAAACAGGATGTCGCATCCGCATACGTTCTGTCCTCACGACTGATATGATATAAGGCAAACACAAAAAAATGAAATGTCCAGCGCGCCTGTGTAGATAAAATCCATAGAATTTAACTGTACTTTAAAATAAACTTTTGTGCCGAGATATCACATATAGATCGTACACATCTTCGAGAGAAGTACACTAATTAGTGGTATTATCGCAGCATATTAGCAATAGAGTATATCTAGATGAAAATATATCATTTGTACTGCGTGAATTCGAGTGCAGGTCATTAAATATATCATACATACGAAATGTAACAAGTGTATGGAAAAAAAGAACTCTACTGTAATAGGATATTTACAAATATAGGTGGTAACAATAAAATGAAAGGAAATAATATAATTAATAACGGAGATAAAGTGGAGTTAAATTTTTACCACGAAATAGACATTCACGTGTTATTTTAAGCATTGGACATTTGTATGCAATAAAATTGTTAGAGAATTTTCATAAATATCCTATTATTACACAGTTTTATATATTATGTGTGCACACATGTATGTGTTAAACATATGTAAGTTTTTAAAACGTTCAAATACTAAATCATTTCTATAACTTCAAACCAGGGGCATCCGGAGACTTTATTCCAGGGGGGGGAGCGGCAACTTTGGGATGATGATAAAGAAAAATATACCCCTCTTGCTTTTTTAACCCATTTTATAGTGCCAATTTAATTAAAATTTTAAAACCGAAATTATAAAATATTCCCCTTTTTAGTATAAACTTAATAAAGATCAGTTTTGAAAAATAAGCGATTTCTTTTCAAAAGCCAGAAGGAGCAACTGCCCCTTTTGCGCCCCCCCCCCCCCCGCGGACGCCAATGCTTGAAACGATTGAAGTTATGTTAAAATAAAGTTCTCTTGGTGTATATGCTACATATATCTACAATGTTTCTGTGAAAGTAAGCATAATCGCGCTTCCTAACATTATGTTTAGTACCATACGAATCCTACAATTTATACAAATATTTATTTTACACGATATGCAGCATGACGCAGCATAAAGATTAATGTACATAATTCTTGTTTCTTTTTGTGCAGATATTTAAATAGTTATCACACGTCCTTCCACTCCACGTTGATTAAATAAACCTGAAGTAAATAATACTTGTCTCCTATCTTCTATATGCAGTATTAAATAGTAGTTTCAAAAGTATAATTTATATTTAATACTTTGCGTATCATTTAACTGAGCAATTGTATTGTTCTATTTCATTTCTTGTTGCTACAGAGTATGTTGTCTACGTATCTACCGCGACGTGAATTAATAAAATTCGGTATGATGGTAAATTATTTTAACGGAACTGTACTCTGCCCAGTGTGTCAATGCCTGTCTATCTTCCAACTATCAGGTCAATTACTGCTATACTAAGCAGCATGTAGGAACTTGTCCATGCACAAGGCCACCATTAATAATACCACGTCCAGTTTCACGAAGCAACATTCGTACACAATAGCCGCGTTTATTAAAACTATTAAGTGCAATACTTTACACGACGAAATAATCCAGAAATTTTCTTATATAAATTCGACTACTAATCAGACCAATCCTCGTCCTCTCTGTAAATCAATTGCACATTTGTTAATTATTCAAATTCTGAATGTATGCCCGGTATAGCCCCTTCACCAACAATAAGCCCTGAGAGCAAAGCAAATGCTTTTAATGCCAGACGATTATGGATAGTAGATTTTTAAATAACACAGAATAATTATGAGCTCCTTGCTGAAGCCAAAGGATCATCATCCTTCGTTACTGCCTCAGTCTTCTTCTAAAATACTGTCTCATTACTATACAGAAGACCGTTTCATTTTAACATAAACCAAGTGGGTAAATTTTGAATTTGAGAAGTTGTAGATTGGAAACATTGCGTATTTAACATTATTTCCTTTAAATTATGATTGACGCTACTAGAAGTAAAAGTTTATGTACATTCACGTGTAAGCACATTGAGAGAGCACACTTAGCACATCGCACAGCAATAAATTATATACTTAATATAGACCCGTGACTTGGACGTCCTTTGCTTTGCTTTCCATGTACTTGACTCCTACTCTCCCCGGACAAATTTATATTTAATTGCGCAGTAGACGCGGTAGTTACATCATCTTCCGACTCCATAGGACTAATTCTAATAGCTTGATACCATTGGTTCGTCAGATCCGTCATCTGAGATTTACAATCTTTTAATTCTTGTTGCGTGAACCTTCTCGTAAAGAAGGGGATAAAGAATTTTAAGTCCCATCTTGCGAAACCGCGGATTCGTGACTGAAGGAACGATACTTCGATCTCTTCTTCTGTAAGCTCCGATAAATGTTCAGAATCTATCGTTTGTCCCTGAGATAAAAGTATTACGCGTAAAATATATGTGTACCTTTAAAACGTAGCCACTTAGAAATATATATATATAAACATACCCATTCTCTAGTTTTACTTAGCGAAACCTCTTTGTCCTTTCTCTTTCTTCTACTATTATTCTTCTGCTTTTTCTCTGCCCTCAAGAACTTTAACAATGGCATAGTGGAACCGCCGAATATTAATGTCGTGAATAACACGATAATTAATGTAGTGGTGATGATCACGTGTCGTGTTTCATCACTGAAATCCAAGTGGAGCGACAACGCGTAAGAAATTGCACCGCGCAAGCCGCTAAACCACATTATGAACATCATTTTTCTAGTAATCTGATGTTCTCGGAAACGGTTGACGAGAATGGCTAAGGGAAATATATTTGCGGCTCTGCCAATGAGGCACAGAATTATGGACCATACAATTAATGCTGGTTCGACCTGCGATTAAAGTAGATATCATTACAAACTACAAATATATATCAGAGATATTGCATGCGGCATTCTGTTGCTATCATTTTACCCGATGCCTGAAGCTGAACAAAGCCAGTCCCAAATACGCGAATACGCAAGTTTCGGCAATAAACGCCAAAGTCCTCATAGTTTGTTGCATCGTGATCTGTGTAACAGTCGACAGATTGAAGTGCGTGTAATGCGACATTACAATTCCGTTGAACAAAATTGCCATAATACCTGCAACAGTTCTCCATTTAATTATTTGTATCAGAACGACGTTAGATTGAAATGCTTGTGTCCTTACCAGATAACTGTATCCCTTCCGCCAGAACATACGGCGCGTATGTGAATACTAACATGAGCCCAAATTCCAGCGAAGGATTCTTTCTGAGATCCACGTGTTTTAGTAACAATGCGCTAATAAGAGCAAAAACAACTCCGATGCCAGCAGAGGCGAAAAACATAAGACAGAATCTGTTTAGGCCAAGAATAATGGCTTCGCTAGTAGTCGCTGCATTATTGGATTCCAATACGGACGTGGTTAATACAATAGAAATGGCATCGTTTAAAATGGACTCCCCGAAGACTAACATATTTAATACCGGATCTACGTCTAAGGCGTGAAATATAGCTACAGTAGCAACCGGATCTACCGCCGATATCAATGATCCGAATGCGAAGCTTTCGACGAAGCTGAGCTTATATGCTACCTGAGCTAAGCCCAGCAAATAAATTCCAGCGCCGATAACGAACGCCGATATTGCTGTGCCAAATATAGCGAAAACTAGGATACTGCCAATGTTTTGAAAGAAATTTCCTTTATGCAAGTTATACCCCGATTCGAATATGATCGGGGGAAGGAGCACGAGGAAGAAAGCGGTCGGAGAGAAGGCTTCCTCTTTTCTCCAGTTGGCTATATTCTGATTCGACATGAGATTTATGACCATACCTATGGCGCCTCCCAGAAAAACAATTACCACCGATTCCGGTAGGTATCGGAAATTCGTTTGCAGCATGAGATGTATAAGTAAAATGCCCAAAGCTAGGACGCAGAGAACAAAGAATATGGACATCGAGCTGTTATGCTCTTCCTCCGCAGACCCTTTATCTGGCAATACTGGCTCTGCCGGCATAATAGTTGTGGTGCTCGTATTCGTCGCGTTAACGATGTCCGAGCTTTGAGATGGTAGCATGAAATCTGGTATGGTAGTTGCATTTTTATCGCTAACAATGCTCGTAGGTGCTGTGTTAACTCTCTCAGTTGTTTGATTATTAATTTCACGTTCAGGTCGGACCGTAGTCGTGGATACATTCTCAGATTTAGTGGCTACCGTGCTTAACGCAGTGGTGCTCAGTTTTGGGTTGGAGTGATCAGATTTCTTTGAAGCATTCGTTTCTGTCAAAGTGTTGGCAGTGGAATGGCTCTGTGTAGCATTTTCCACCGTGGTATTCTTATTATCCAGCGTGACAGTGACATGTTTGAGGTTAGAAGCTTCTTGCGCGTACGATGATAGAATGCACACACCAAAAACAAAAACTATCGTGAGAACGCTGGAACCTCTCCACGAGAGTTTATTATTAAGCGAATATAAAGCCATCTTTTTAAATATTTTTACATCATCGCGCAACACTCAGGAACACGTTGCACCGCTGCTTTAACATCGCAGTATGACAGAACACAGCTGATCATATAGGTAGATATTTCGATATCTCGCTACGTAATGCTATCAGTAACGCGACACGTGTTATAATCAGTGGTGGGTCCGTATTTTACCTACCGTAGAAAAGTGAATTCTCTACGTGTAGAATAAGATGTAGTAAATAGCTTAACTTTATTACGTTCATGTAAAAAAATAAAATCAATTGTTTGAAAAATCTGCATGGACATATCGTATTCATTAAATTCAAAATTGCATCAGCATATCGTTGGATGATGAATCCATATATATATATACTTTTCCATCTAAAAGTAGAACTGCATCTTTGGATTCCACACTGGTCCATTGATTTTTTGTAATCTTGAAATTTTGCGCTAAGTAAATTATTCGACAACGTCTTTCGAGTTGGAATTTAAAGTTCCTAAAGTGGTCAGACTCAATAATACTAAATGGAAATCCAAAGAAATAATCTGCCAAAGCTTCATCAATTTCTTCAGAATCCATGTTGATACATGTAAAAATTCGAGTATCTTTTGCACACCAAATATATGAAGTTTACTAAAAAATTTCAAATTATCTATAATTTTTATAATTACATTCCAATCTTGCTTTTTAAAGTATTTTAAAATATTGTGCAGTAAAATTCAATGCAATAGCTGAAGGTTAACAGTTTGTATTTGAATTTTTGACATTGAATACATTTTCTACAATTAGTTACATTTTTTACGCGTGTCACGTAGTAAATTCGATGTAACGTAGTAAACCCACCACTGGTTATAATATACGTACATAAGTATATATATATAAAAAAAAAAATTTTAAAATTAAAACCCGACTTCAAAAAAATAAAAATGCACTAAAAAGTAAAAAATAATTTAATCCCTTATTTAATCTAAGACTCTCATATTTTTTAAATCGGCGCCAAATTTACACAGTGCAAATGATGAGACGCCGACTTAAAAAATTTGAGAGTCGTAGATTAAATAAGGGATTAAATTATTGTTTACTTTTTAGTGCATTTTTATTTTTTTTAAGTCAGTATTAATTTTTTTTAAATTTTTTCTTTTTAGTTTTATATATATTGACACAACACGCTTAGAAGATATGCGTGTACGTACATAACATAATAATTAGGTGACAATAGTCTTTATTATTAACCAGAACTGGCAAAATATTGATGCAGTATAGAATGGGACCATTGCCCTCTTTTGAATAATAAAAAAAAAATTATCAGAATCGGTTTATATGCTGAGGAGTTATGCGGGGACAAACATTAAAAAAATAAATAAATAAAATAAAATAAAAAATACATACAGGTCCAATCTATACCCTCCTCCTTTTTGAAGTCGGTTAAAAATTATACGATTTCGTTAATACTTTATTGGAATTACTCCAACTTTTAAATTTATAACAACTGAAAGCTAATAAAATACATGAAAAATGGTGAGCAGTATATTTAAAAAAGTTTCGATTTTTATACAAAGAATAGTACTATATTAGGAAGAATATTCTATTTATTATGCTCATCCGTTGTCTTGTTCTGTAGTAACAGGTTCATTTTTGTAACAATTTGGTAAACCATAGCGACCGATTTCTGCTGAATGCACTGCGTCTTTGCCTAATCTTTGTTCGACTCCTTTCCAAGATCTATTATGTAAAAACTCTGCCCCTGCTTTCCCAATTGCAACAACACCTAATTCAATAAAATTAATATATTATTATTCAGGGAATTTTTCACGTGTCGACTTCTTTTCTATAACATGTTTATACCTGTTGAATTATTAATGGCTAAAGCGTTCATCTTATCAGTACACGTACTACTGTCACTGTAATCTCTAAGTTTGCCAGTGATTAAAGATATGTCTGAATTTGACGATGCTTTAAAATCAACGTAATTCATTCCACCAGGAAGTATTTGCCTAAAATCCATACAATATTGCATGTAAGGTTCTCTGGAATCGTTAAACGCTAATTCTACCTCATAAGGCATGAGGATCGGTTTTAAGAAGTCTCTAGAATCGAACACTTCATTTTCAGGACACGTTATCAGAACAAAAGCATCGATCTGCAAATACAGAATGCATGCTTAGATTATTAATACCAGTTTCGATTAATGTTTCTACTACCACAGTCAAACATACCTCCGGAAAATTAGCAAGCTTTGTGGGATTGATTTTACCAATGCTCAGGATATAAGACTTCTTATTCTTTTGCTTGAGAATGTTTTTAACCATCGTTATTACTTTAAGATAATCTTTAATACCTAACGTGGCCACAACTATGCCAACGACTTTGGCGTCTTTTAACTTCTCAACTAAAAATCTTCTTCTCTTTAACCACGGCGTATTCAAGGCTTCAGATTCAACGATACTATTATTCTCGAAGTAGCACCATTTGTTTGCAGGAATCGTCATCGCTAAAGTGGCGAATGTTTTTCCACCGTCTCCTAAGAAGAAGGCTTCATAATCCTCTACTTTACATGCTTCCTCTAAAGTGAAATTTCTACCCAAGATCACCGCAGACGAATTATCTTTCGCGTCCGCGAATTCCACATTGGAGGTGCAGTTTAAGAAAGTAAAGATTAAGCTCTCGTAAAGGGAACTTAATGCACTATGTATACTTTCTGCAATACGAACGTAAACATTACTGAAATAAATTGAATCTGACTCTACGTTCCTTATGATCCAAGGACTTACCAACTTTATGCGCATAAGCGATATCGTAAAAAAATAAAATTCTCTTGGATCTGTCTTCGAAATGGCATTTGAATTTCTCTACAACTTCTATCACGTCGATCTCTCTTTTGGGTAAGACGTGAAGCACGGGCAATCGAACGGTAGGATTTAAGCAAGCATGACCGTAATGTATTATGCTATCGGCATTAATATGTTGAGCTGCTATTTCGTCGACGCAACAGCTGCCGCAAGAGGTGTCCCCCAAAATGTATACTTTCTTATTGACACGATTTTCCAAGCGCAATGCAACTTCCACCGAATGCGGTAAAAGGTTATCAGGGAATTGTAGACACACCTAAAAGTATGCGGCACACACTCATGGAATCGATCTTCCTTCGAATACTTACAACTGCAGGTTTACTCGCTCTGGGGTATGTGTTATTCGCAGAACTGGTTTGTCGAGTATCAATGAATGAGAAGTGCAATGACAGATGTACATAATAACCTTTACAACGTCATTGTTTATATTATACAAGAAGTGGAATAGGATTGAGAAGCAAGTATCGTGCTACAATTCGATTATACAATTCTAACTGGTAAAATTATCCATCACAGTGATAAAACATTCAAACCTTATTTAAATTACACGCATCAATCCACTTGCCACATTTCTCCACATCGTAAGGATCATCTTCTACAGCACCGGAGATTTCGTGTTTGGTCATTTTTACAGTGATTTCTGGAATCATTCTGCTTCATGCACTAAATTCTACACATAACAAAGAATTATTTGCAAACGGGCACGCGTTTGGACGCGTGTAACGAATGTACATGTACCTATATATATATACATTGCACACACATGCGATTACATGGAGCTACTGAAAAGTCACGTACGTCGCTAAAGCCTGTGCTCTTATTAACCTTGGTAAAATTTGTTTTCAAGATTTTCTTCAGGGCACCCTCCAGAATACTTCGAAATAATTAAAAAAAAATATGTGTAAAGTTTGAGCCCGATCGGATATCGGGAAAAGGTGCCCCTGGGTCTTTGAACATTTATATAATTATTAAACAGTTCAAAAAGTCGATTTTATATAATATCCTCCAAGTTATTGATTATACAAAAAAATATGTCGAATAAAATTTGTAGATCAGGACAAGGAGCACCTTTTATGTTCTATTACTTTTTCTCGTGCGACAAACGGTTTTCGAAAAGTCCGAAAAATTGAGAAAAAAAATCTTTTTTTCCCTCAAATTTTGAAAGTTTAAATGCTGCTCGAACACTTTTTATTTATGAAGGCGAACAAAAAAAAGAAATTTTTATTTTTGAGGACTATTTTTTAAACATTTAAGGGGAGGAGCATATACAAATATGCCAAAAAGAAACAAAAAATTCCCCTTATTTTCAGTATTTGATATGTCATGAATGTTTCCTGAAAATTTGGAACCGAAATTCGCTAAAATATTTTTTTCGTTCGCCTTCATGAATAAAGTGTTTGAAAAGTATTTAAACTTTCCAAATTTGAGGGGAAAAAAGATTTTTTCTTTCTTCAGTTTTTCGGACTTTTTTTAAAACCGTTTGTTGCACGAGAAAAAGTAATACAACATAAAAGATGCTCCTTGTCCGGATCTGCAACTTTTGTTTGACATATTTTTTTATGGAATCAATAATTTCGAGGATATTATATAAAATCGACTTTTTGAGCTATTAAATAATTATTTAAATGTTCAAAGGCCCAGGGGCACTTTTTTCCGTTATCCGATCGGGCACAAATTGTATACAGATTTTTTTTAATTATTTGGAACTATTCCGAAGGGTGCCCCGAAAAAAATTCAAAGTCGAAAATAAGAGCCACCCTAGTGTGTATACATGCATATAGACTATACATGTGTATTCAGTAGTTCAAATTGTGTGGCGTCTGTACAAGTAGTATAAGCGATAATTCTCATATTTCTGTAAATATTTTCATGCGATTGACTTTTAAATATACATTTTTTTTTCAACTTTTTTTGCAACTTTATAACATATATAACACTTTAATTGAAACTTACCTTTGAAACATTTATCTTTATTTAACGCATAAAAATGAGAAATAAATATACAAAGTGTTCAATATTTTACTGAATTTCGATAATTTTCTAGGCATATGGTTTGTTTCAAACTTTTGCACCGAGAATTTGTGTATGTAAAGTACTATATATAATTAAAGATGAGATTTGTACATATTTGATTCGTGTCATCTTGTTTTCCATTCGTTTGATTCTTTCAAATAATTACATGTTTTGTAAGCATTAGTTGAATTATTTAGAAAGTAGATTTCACGATGTACCTACAAGCAGAGAATGTTAATTCGAAACACATTAGTAATTATACTACTATAAGCACCAACATACGTATCGCAATGTAGTTAGAATTAATTTTGTATTCTTTGGTATATATACTGTAATGTAGGTACACATATCACACGAAACATGCAATTTCATATGAGGCAGACATTTGTATAAAGCACATTCAAGCATTTGTTAAGAAATGCCTTATTATATACTATTTACGTAGTATGTACTACTAAACTGTACAACAGTTTGATGAGAATCATATTGAAGAAATGTTGCGACTAATAATGTTTGATCATGTTACGAATGCAGCCGATCACATCAGACGTACAATAAGCTATTCGAGCTATGCGAAACACTCAACAACTTGATGTGCCTTTATTAAAATACTGTATACCTGTTAGGGTAAAAAGATTCGCTGAACATTTCTTCGTAAGGCACCTAAGCTTGTGGTTAAAAATGGAATAATATTGATTCCATAATGTCGTGATAGGAGAGGAGTTGTTCATTACAAGATTCTCATGATTTCTAAAATCATGTAATTGGTAATAATAATTACATTTTATCGCGTTTAACCACTTGACTTCACTCTCGTCAGGCATTTTATGCTATCGTCACGTGGAATTGTGAGTACTGGAAAATGAAATTTCATGCTGCCAAACTGAAAGCTTAACGTAGACAAGGATAAAAATACTTTCGTACACGTACTCGTGAAATATCGGCAATTTATTTAGGATCAAAAGAACTTTAGCATATCCAAATTTTAAAATCTTTGAAGAATTCATTAAGTCACGATTGCCGTCGAGAGTGTAATTGAATATTATGTACAAATGATTATTCCTTATTGTAATACATTACATAGTTTTGCTTGATTCTCTGTATATACGTCAGTCTTGGATTGCTTTTGCCGAAAACATTTCATTGCCCCTGCGTATAGAGAGCCATCATGAATTTCTGTGGGAAAAGGATTGGAAAAATACAACTGCGTAACTAAATTTTCTCGTGGCATTTAGAAGACGATCAGCTCAGACCATAGTTCTGTATGTGTAATTTACCATTTTTAAAAAAAAAAGCGATCTGCATTTACTCATTCGACGTATCAGCACTGAGCGAATCAAAGGTACGAGTCGGATGTACATATCATACACGATATATATTATCCATCGACTGTGTAAAAAATAAAAAGGCACATATAGAAAGATCTGCTTCCTAAGTCTTACTCACCGGTTAAATCTATCGTTTGGTTAAAAATGGTACCAATGCATGCGATTACCCTTTTTCCACGCATGTGCTCTCTACACATGTACTCATTGTTTACCCAGATCTATCGTGATTTTATGCAATGAGAAAAAAGTTGTAAAATACTATATACCTACTTAAAAATGTTTGCCCGTTTGATTTTGCGTTTTAACATTTAAGACTGCATATACATTAAATAGAAATGAATTCAAATTAATATAGAGGTCTTGTGTTCCCTTTTTACCTTATATATCATTTGCCTTCTATGTTTTCATTGTCTTCCGTTTCAGTCTCTTAAACCACTACTTTCTCTTTATACCATACATTCCTCATCATTTGAAATGATGGTATCGTTGACAATAATAGTAGTAATAATTATAATATAATAATAATAATATTAATAATAATAATACAATAATAATTCCGAGAGTGAATCTCAATAACAATAATACAAATAATAGCAATAATAATATTAATAATATTAATAATACACGTTAAAAACGTATGTACAATTCACCGACCCAGTTTTAAGTATCCATTAGATTTCTCTACAAGTACTACAGACAAAGTGGAATAAGTTGTTTTAAATAATTACTTTTTACAAAATTACATTACAAAGTGGCAGATTGAAAAATCTGAGCGAGTTATCTATTTATTTATCTAGCTATCTATCTATCGATCTATCTGTCTATCTATCCACATGTACAGCTGCTAGAATTAGGTAAACGCGATGGCTTTATTACAGCTAGACTACTGGAAAGTATACATGTTTCATATTTTTTTTTTCTTTAATATTATGAATAGTTATTGCCATTGCAGAACGAAATTTTGACAAAGTCTCGGAGAAATATGTGAAATCGCATCATCCAGTTAGTCTGTTATAATTTATATATATGTATAAATGAAATCAAGGCTGCGCAATTTGTACAAATAATTTAGCAACGATCCGCGTGATGTTTAGATATGCATTACCAAAAAACAATGTTGCATCTCTTATAAATGTCAAACATAGTTTCCATATATTATCCACATTAACCACAAAAAAATCACCCAAAAAAGACTGTGTAGTCCCTTGAAAATTTTCAAAACGTACAACCAGCTTGATGTTCACCATTAACTTCACTCGTTTAGCATACTTTATTAAAGGAGGGTCACGAGCCTAAAATGCTGCGGACTGCTTGGTCAAGCACTGTGTCCTTCGATTCACTGGACTGTGATGCACTGTTACCACTACTACCAGGCAATGTATTTGTAGGACGTTTTTTAAGATTAAGAATGCTATCAATGGCAGATTGTACCTGTGCGGTAATATCATCGTGTTCGTTATCGTTATCGTTCCCACTTTCGTTAGTTAGGTGAAGAGCGCCCGGGCATTGCGTTTGAGAATGTAAGGCCAGTCCATCTAGGCTGTCGGCGTCTTCCAACAGATCCCGCTCCAGATCCGTAGCGCTACTCCAACGTCTCTCAAAAACCGGGCCGCTATCCTGCTCGCAATTCTCTTTTACAACTGTATTTTGAACTCCAGAAACACTCGCGCTTGGTACATTCGCACGACATTCACCGTTCGCTCGTGTTCTTTCACTTTTCGACGACCTCGTTACAGCCACAGCACATGCACTATTACTACCACTATTATTACTATTTTTACATTTAAACGAGTCCGTGGTAGATGGATATACACCGAGTTCCTTCTGAATTTCTACCCACTCGTCGTAATCACCACTTGTACAACTCGCCGACTTAATCACTGGTTTACATTCCATCTCGTCGCTCGGAAAGTCATCCTCCAATTCACGTTTCACAGAAACGTTAGTCAGCGGCGGCGATAGTTTGTCTTCCTCTGAAAGACCAGGCTCAACCTTTGGCACCAATGGCTTCTCTTCTTTTTTAAATTCTTCTGTGAAGCAACACAAATGGAAACGGCATTATAATAATTAGTATGCTCGCGGCGGTGAATTTGTCGATACATTGAAACAGAAAGGCGTACCATTCGTTTTAGCCTCTTGTTCTCGTAATCTATTTAATATACTCTGCTCTTCGGCGACGAAAGTTCTATCGATCATCATCAATTCTGATGTCCTTACTTCTCGCTGTAATTTCGTTTCGATTAGAATCCCATTGATAGACGTTGCACAGGTATATCGGACATTATACGTACATCAAATATAATAAGGTATGATTAACAATGTTCAACGTACCATGCTTTCCATCAAAAGAAGGTACGTATACTTGTTCATCATGGAGTTGAATTTTGACAACAGGTGTTTCGCTGTTTCTTCGAATATCTCGTCGGCCTTCGCCAAATCCTTCGAACTAAGTACTTGTTCGTTTAAACAATGATATCTTACAAGACGTTTACAAGCATCGCGCTTGCTCATAAATGGCGTGTTCACATCCGGATTTATCGCACCGTTCTGATCGATTTTTAACTGCTGTTCTAACCTGTTTTTACATAAAAGTACAAATATATTTCCAAGTGTAACTGTTACCCACAAATTAGCTCGCATAAGTAAAATATAACACTTACAAGTCGCTACGATTAATTTGTCTACAAATCGGGCTGGATGCGGGTCTTTTTACACCTTGCCTTGGACTTACTAAAGGACTCGAATTGCTGCCAGGACTGACAATCGGTTTATTCGAATTGCCGCTAGTGTTAACTGGACTTTGAATCCTCTGCTGCCCTTTGCCCATCATTCTAGGCGAGGCCACCTGTCCTGCAGGCGAGCCACCTTGAACTTGTACTTGAATAGGCGAAGAAAGTTCTTGTTTAACCGGACTTGGTATTTGTATGTTTGGTTTGATATCTAGTGGATCTGTTTGACATTGCGTCGATTGCTGCATCCCCGTTTGTTGCGTCTGGACCGAGGTTAATTGTTGCGCGTTGCCCTGCAAGGTGGCTACAGAGGGGATCGGTGGTGAGAAGATTTGCATATTGGCAGAGGACGGACTCAATATCTGATTTCCATGATTCTGGTAGATTTTGTGCTGCTTCGTGTGCGCTTGATGCACATTTTGATTATTCTGTACACACTGCTGTCCTTGCACATTCTGCGACACCTGCAAGCATTTCTCGTTACGTAATATACACAAAATACAAGAATATAATGGAATTAACTATTCCTTACCGTGAGATTGTTCATATAATTACTAGTTGTGTTGCTTTGCACAGTCGTTGGCGTACTTGGATTCAAATTTTGTGAAGTTACGACAGTGGTGGATGTTTGCGTTTGAGTTTGTACAGCCGATGTCTGATTTTTATAAGAATTTTGGGAGATTAAATTTGACGGTATGGTCGAAACTGCGCTTACATTGAAATTTGCTTCCGAGCCCTGTTTAGAATAGCGTCATGTAATATTGTTTTAACGTTAGTGCTCTTAAATTCATTCTGTTATAGAACTATCGTAATGTTAAAACTTACACTACTAACGGAATGTGTTGTGGTACTGACTATCTTCCCACTGGCTAGAATTTTTGCCTGCTCTTGATACAACTTCGTCAGAACGGTCTGATCCGGCTGCGAACCCGATTTACGAGCCAGTATAGCTTGTATTTGAGACTGTATATTCTTTAGTAGTTGCTGCTTCTGAGCAGGAAGCTGAATAGTCTGTACTCTTTGAACCATTTGACCATTCGAAGGAACTGATAGGTGATTCCCAGGGGAAGATGGAAGTACAGGACCGTTTGTGACAATCTGAGTAGCTTCGCTCTTAATCGGATTTGTACTTTGAGATACTACAACGTTCGCCTTATTAGAATTATCAATTTTCTGAAGGCTGGTTGCATTCGTTGATATCATTGTCGGGCGGGAAACCGTGACAGTTTTCGTTACCTATCATCACAATTTTTCAATTGAGAACAAGCGATAAATAATGATTAATAACTGAAAGGGCAATGTTTCTCCACGTACCTGAGTATTTCCAGTATTCTGGGTGGTACCAGCAGCTTTAGTCCTTTTAACAATTTTCGCTTTCTTTGGTTGATTGGTGGTACCTAGGTTCCTGATTTGCTGTTGATTTAGATTGTCGATAAATTGATTGGGAAAGCCGGAATTCTGAATTTGTATGTGCTGCGGCATCTGAGAAGGCGCAGCTTGCACTACGATATTTTGTATGTTATTCTGAATAGTAGGAGCCCCGCCGGAACTATTTACAATTATCTGACTTGTCGGAGTGTTGATTTGTACACCTTGTAAATTCTGATTATTCGCGTCCGGCTCGCCGATCACTATCTTCTGCGTTTGGTTTTGATTTTGACCCTGATTGGTTGCGTTCAATTGACCCGCCAGGAACTGCTGTAGAAACTGTTGACTTATAACTTGCATTTGCCCGTTCGCATTCGCGATTAACAATTGGTCGTTAGGATTTAAATTGCTCAGCGCATTCAGAATTTCGGGCGTGATTTTCGGCGCGTTGTTTAATATATTGTTCGCTGCTGAATTAAGCATCGTTGCACTTTGGGTTTCTACTTTTTGAGATTCATTCTGTTGTTGCATGTTATTAGAGGGAGGAGCGTTCGTAATAACGATATTCTGATGCTGGCTATTTTGCTGTGCGTTTAGCCCTTTTTGTATAGCACTGGCCGCATTCTGTGTCTCAAAATGCTGCGCGTTAACGGAGGCGAATGTGTTTGCCCCGACGACCTTTTGCTGCTGTACATTCACATTCTGCTGCACGTTCGTGTTGTGCAAAATGGCAGATGCATTTTGTTGCTGCAAATTCGTGATAACGTTCTGTTGCGCGTGAGCTATGTCACCGATACCAGACTGCAAGTTATGCTCTATATTTTGTACGTTGCCAGTTGGGTTCTGCTGCAAAACGTTTATTGTATTCTGCTGGATACTAGAATGTTGTAGAACATTCATTGTATCGTGCTGCATAGCATTGCAAGAGCTTTGTTGTTGCAACATGTTCACAGAATTATGCTGCACGTTCGTCCCAGACGGTTGGAGATTCTGCTCGAAAACATGCTGGACGTTTTGCGCCTGTACAGTCTGCGCTATCTGCTGATGTTGATTATGCTGATATATCGGCGTTTCTTGCAACGTTATAGAATCCTGCTGGTTTCCCTGTTGAAGATTCGGATTACTCTTCGCTATGTGTTCGCTTTGTGCGGTTAAACTATTTGGCAAAGATTTCTGAACGTGGGCACCACTTTGCGATACTTTACTTAAATTTTGTCGCACATTGGTAGCGACACAAGCATTCGTAAGTCGCACTTGACTAGATTTTTGCGCGGAAACATTGGAATTTTGTTGACCAGCGGATGCTTGGTTTGCGTTAGCCAATCGGGAGCCACTGAACGTGGTGCACGATGGCTTCGTTGATAGAACATCGGGTGTCGTTAGAACATTACTGCTTGGCTGAGGGTGGCTAGAGTTAGGTGACTGAATAGGTTTTGATGCTGGTACCAGATTTACGTTAATGTTCTTCGATGTTTGCATGTCCAATGTTTGTAGAGATCCGAGGCTGCTTTGAACACAAACGTTTAACACAGGGTTGGCGTCTTGAGGAACATTTACACTTTTCTGCTGATTACTTGGCTTCGAGCATACTTGCACATTCTGTGGACTAGTAGCACAAGTAACACTCTGGGGGCCCGCAGGACTTACAGTAGTAGTAACTGTTGAAACACTCGATGATAATGGCGACTTTACGAATTTCTGTCTCGGTAATACGGTACTTTGCGTGGACTGTGTTGTAGTTTGCGCCTGTCCAAGAAGGTGAGAGATAATCGGTGAATTTTGTCCACCACCTTGTGTCAACGATCGTATTAGCGCTTGAGCAGTTGCTTGATCCATCTCAGGCTGATTTGGTTCCGGGGTACGATGCAGGACGACCCTTCCATCCTCTCCAAGAGCAAATCGCAATTGGCCCTGTATCGTTGTGTTCTGCACAGGCATCTGAAGCTGGGCGACAAGTTGACTATTCAATGTCTGAGACATAGAGGTTTGTGTATTCGTTGTATTCGGTGCAGGTACTTGTATCAGATTCTGGGCAGAACTGCTAGGTACGGTTACTTGGGATGGAAGCTGCCCCAGATTTTGTCCTGAGCTCGACTCGACTTGAATTTGACAAGAAACGTCCGGTTCAGTCGTAAGGTCAGTATCAAAAATATCATCGTCATCTCCGATCCCCGATATCTTCATTATACTAGCAAGGTCTAGCTTCGGCGGCTCGTCGTCTTTCCGTTTTGCCTTCTTCTTTTTCTTCGCCTTCTTCTTGGGTGGTGGTAGCAAAGTCTGTTCAACAACAGCTTGCGTACACGGAGTATTAGCGGCATTAGTGCCAGAACCCACTTGCGAGATCTGTGGCTGAGGACTTTGTACCATCGCGTTTTGAATCACTATAGAACTACCAGTCCCTGAATTAGCTGCTAAATGAGAAATATAAGATTCTTAGCGTTTTTCGATTATGCAATTATTACCAGAAGACGAGCGAACGATTGCGCGAAACTTACATGGTGCAGGACTTGACGGAGTGTGCCTAATCACTGGAGAAGCAGCCGGAGGAAAACCATTGGGTACAGCAAAAAACGTTGGAGTAATGCCTTGTAACTGCATACCTTGCGCCGTGACAACTCTTACTAGCTGCTGTTGTGTTAACTGCGAAAGGATAGATTCTTTACATTATTCGCATTATTGCTTACAGCGGCTTGAATCTCATTAATCACTTTAGAGAGACACTATGTACTATAAGGTAATTTATCCGAAGTTCGGATGTATGAATATAAAACAAGAGATGCGCATAAAGTCTAACGACGATATGGAGTGGAAAAATATATTATTAATATATAAAAAGAATTTTATAGAAGTATTAAGTAAGCAATGATCGGTGAACATGATGGGATTGGAATGGCTGCATGAATGAAACCGTCACCTGTGCAGTATGTGTTTGTTGTTGGGCGCTCGCTGGCGTTCTTAGTATGAGCTGAACACCACCCGGTTGCTGCTGTACAATAACGGGTCCGGTTGACGGCAAAACCTATGTATGAAATGTGATAAACATATGAAGCACAAAGCAGATATTCGTGACGCTAAAAATGCACATAAGCCTTCGTAGTAGATATCAAGCATATATAAAAGTACTTTGTATAATATTTGATAATCGCTAGAACAGGCGCAACATAAATGATCGCGTAATGAGGACGGACATGCAAATGGGACACCCTGCACAGACGCAATTACCTGGTTTAATAGGAGGCCCTGCGCTGTCGGTATCATCGTGGCTGTTGTAGGATTTGGTTGAGGTCCAGCAAGAACTAACTGTGGCTGCGTTTGCTGAGTCACCTTGTAATAATTCAATAATTCGATAAACAGATCTTTGAAACTGTTGGGAATGGCGTAATGAAACCGGGCATTATTACTTGATTAGTAATCGTGGTAGTAACGCGTTGCTGTTTCTGTTGCGAGCTCGTAGCTTGTTGATTAGGGGGTTTTGGCAGAATTTGTGGTGGCTGTTTTGCAGGCTTAGTCGTTGCTATTTGAATTTGCTGATTTCCAAAAAGATGCGTTCTAGTTACCAGCTGTGTCGGCGTCGATTGATACCCCTGTGGCGTACCGTGAATTATTTGCAATACTTGCATGCCCTGTTGAAGTATTGGCGTATTAGGTCTGACCTGAGAAAGAAAGAAATATTGTAAGCGAGATCTTGCTAAGTTGTAAGTGTAAAGAGAAAGATTTCTTACCACAGGCGGCCCAGGACTGCCACCGGGCGCTGGACTTCTGTTGTTTAGAGAGTTATTTCCACTTAAGAGATGAGGACTTTTTGCAGGAGGATATGGACTAAGTACAGGACTCTGTATTTGGCTAACACTCATTGGACTCTGCATTGGACTTTGCATTTGTATATTGAAATTATTATTTGACGTTGATGTCCCAACTGGGCTGGGACTATTTCTGTTAGACTGCATTGAATTCGACGCCGGACTTCTAAGTAGTAGCCTGTTAGGACTAGGGCTTGGCGTTGGCGGCGCAATATTAGATGCCGGACTTTTCAGCGGTATTGAAAACGGACTACTCGGAGAGCTAATATTTTGACTCTGAATGTTCTGCATAGTTTTCACAGTATTGATTGTACTGACCACATTTGATGGCTGAGACGAGCCCGTTAATGTTACCGACGAGCTTAAGCCAGGGTTAATTCCCTGCGAATACTGTCGCTGAGGTTGAAATCCAGTTGATTGAGAGGAACTTAAAGAAGAAGAATGACTCAGTGACATATTCGGCTCGTTTGATGCAGCTATATGCTGTACATTGGATGTCGATACATTAGACAAATTCGAATGCATTGTACCAAGATGCGGAATATTTGTAGTGAGATTCACGTTTGAAGCGTGATTCACATTTGCTGTGGTCGAATGAACCGATTCGCTGGAAGTGCTCGTGAATATACTGGAGCTCGTCAAAGTGCCAGTATTCGATATTTGTGAAATAGTAGAGACGTTTGAATTTGGGTGCTGCGATATGGCAGAACTTGGTACATGTGCAATATTCGATCCAACAATGTGTGGTGCAATACTTTGTATACTTTGTATGGCTTGGAATGGGAATTGCGTACTATTGGAATTCAGACTAGTTTGAGTCAATCCAGTGGTTAAAGTATTAGCAGATCGATTGAGACCTTGATTCACGCCGGAATTTATACTGGTGGTAGTTAAATTCGCATTTATATTTGGACTGATAGCAGTTAAGCCAGATACACCAGAACTCGAAGGAGTGAAGTTTGTGCTTAAATTGGTAAGATTCTGATTTATGTTCGAGTTTAGACTTGTCAAATTCGGATTCACATTAGTAATCCCAGCGTTAACGCTGGACAATCCGGAATTTATGCTTGTTGAATTTAACGTATTCAGCCTATTAATTCCAGTATTTATATTGTTCAGGTCCTGTCCCAAACCAGATAAACCATTATTAATACTGTTCGAACTAATGTTCGAGGTTAAATTGGAGTTTATAGCGTTCAAGTGATTCAGGCTAGGATTTATCGTGGTTAGTCCTGTATTTATACTTGGCAGGCCCAAATTGAGCAGAGGATTCGACGTAGTGATAACATTAGACGTGAGGGATGTAAGGCTGGTATTCAGAAGTGATAGTGGCAATCCCATATTAAGGCCCACCCCAAAAGTGGGGGTGGCCGGGGGTAGGCCCATACCAGTCCCTGAGGGATTTATGGTACCCTGATTCAAATGGTTTAGCTGGTTTACATATACTATGTGATTTCCAGTCGTTGACCCATTTCCTTGGTCTTGTGGCTGTAATGTAAATTTTTACAATGAAAGCAATCGCTTCTTTTCCTTCGAAATAAACACAGCTCTAAGCGTGCACTATACCAGTCTTCCTTTTTCAAGTAAAGCCACTTACATTATTTGATGTTTGTTGCAAAGCAAATGTCAATGACTGGCCACTCGAATTTTGAGCCTGCAGTTGTTGCAATTGTTGTAACTGTAAAACAAAGCACAACTTGGTATTATTGCGATAAGATCTTTACGCGTCGCGTATATGCTTCTCTGGACATACTTGTTGATGCGTCAAGACAGCAACAGGATTGCTACGCCGAGCAGTCGGGGAAGTTGTAGAGGATACTGAGTCCCCGAGAAGAGGGCGTGACTGAGGCTGCTGCATGCCCACGCAGCCCCTCTTTACTCTGGGCAGCGTCTAGCCACCTTTTCAGCTTATCTATTCTTGCTTCTATATACTCCTATATGTTCGTAACACATAGTGAATGTTAGCGACTGAAATAAAAGTTGCACGTATCCAGAGAGGGCTTAATAGTAAGTTAAAGGTACTCGTAATACATGTCACGTGGTAAATTACTTACCACTGATTAACTATAGCTCAGCGACAGGGAAAAATTGTGTTTGCGCTACGGCGCCACTCAACGCGTCTGCGACCTACGTCTCCTATTCCTGTCATGCATGTAACTTCGTGTTTTACCCGTTACTTAGGCAGCACGTTCTTGTTTTCCCAGAATGCTTATGCGGACCGCTGGTGTTCAGTTCTAATATCATGCTTCAGCGCTAACCATGTCTGGATATTAATTTCTTGTACACAACAGGTAGTTCTTTTCCGAGCTACATTATCCATTGAAGAATAATTGTACGATTGCATCTTGAAAGTAGTCCGACTTATCTTTAAAAAACATTTGTTGCAGGATCGCATCCATGTATAAATACAACTGAGCTACATGCTTCCATGACATTACATTAGAAATTAAGCGTGTAAAACAATTTCAGGCGTCACTTTGCGAATAATACGTCTTTCGTATTATCCCAGCTCCAAGTAGCATTCGGTAGGCATTCTTTAGCTGTTTGTAAATAATCGTAGCACTGGTGTCAGAACATTTTACATTAGAGCTACAAAGTACGGGCGAAGGCTGTTTTATGTTTCAGTTTCCTTCAAAAGTGTTGCATGTAACTACACTTATGGCTTCCCAGATCCTACATTGAATTTGTACTCTGCAACATGTAAACAACATTCGATTAAACAGTACGAAAGCGAGTGTATACATTAGAATTCCACCCGGGCAAATGTAGCTCCTTTCTAATTTATAATAAACTGTTGATATTCGAATTTAATGGAGGCTTTACTGTAAAACACATACGTAGCGTTATCGAGAAATTATGTCACGCAGAAGATGATAGGAAATCGGCGCACCGTTACGGCAGAATGACACTAACAGGTAGAAATAATCGTTCTATAGTCAGAAAACTGCTCTGTATAAAAATTCGACAGCTGGAAGCATATTTTGAGGTTATAACTCGCGCGCCTGTGTGCAAGCATACGTGCCACACAAGCCACTTACACGCATACAGGAATCGCATACATCTCACTCTCACTTATGTGTACCAGCGGCGCGCGGATGCACACAACAAAAGCCCAACTGACAAGGCGTAAACAAAAGAAAAAGCAACCATCTGTGAAAAATTTTTCGGCCCGGATGGCCGAGAAACCCGAAGGAGGTATCCTGGATACGTGTATTTCGTATTGACGCGGAAAAATGCAAGTAGCGTCGTGATGAAAAATTGTCAATATTACCTCCGCGAACGCGGTTTTGCCACCCGTGTTTTCTTCTCGCGACTATTCGTTTTTTCACACTTCTCCCGGCGTGATTTCAGTTCCGTGCACAATGTTTTATCCCTTCGCGAACAAAAACAACATACAAGGGGCACGCGAGAGGAGTTATTCTACTTAAAATAATAAACTTTTCTGGCACACGACAGTTCCATGTACGCGTTACACTATTCGGTGGCAACGGCCATCATGTATTTGTCAAGGCTGCCATTAGCACAAGTCTATAAAATCCCAGTGCTTTTACCATTGGCGACACCTCGGTTATGGTACTGTAACTTTTTGCAGCACCCATTTAGCAAACTCTTTATCCTGATTGGTCAATGCTTTACTTATAACCAATCGCTAAGCAGAAGCAGTTGGTAATCTTAACGTGATAGCTTTTTCGAGTGCTGAACAAAACGCATAGTTGCTGAAATCTTTTATTCAATTACACGGCTGATGTATTGACACAATTTTATGACAAACAACTTCGATTCTTCACTTATCTCGGAATTAAAATATTATAAATTGTCATTAACGGGCGGTTCTCCAAGTGACCGAATCTTTTCGTCTCAACGCACACTTATCTTTGTCGCGCGTGCCCACGCGCATGTACGATGGTGTGTGTGTATGTATATACATAATATGTACGATTTGTAATTACAACTAAATAAATGTCATCATATACAGAATAAGCACATGTACTTTTTTATTTTAAATAACAAAAAAACTGGTATAAACAACTTAAACTTATAATATTTAAAACAGTAATTTCAACTCAATGTATCCAGAAAAGTCTTATATAAAAAAGGAAACACTTTAATTTATTACTTTTCTTACAAATAAAAACTGTATTACCATGGCTAATTATAAACCATATTCCGAATCAAAAGAGCCAACTACATATGCTACAACTGTTGCATGATCTAACTTTCCGGGAATCATGGAAACCTTATCCAATGTCTTTATTCGTCGAGTTCTCTGTTCCTGTTTGGAAAGCTGAACTAATTGGCCGTCTTTAGTTTGCGCATAATATAAATCTGTGTCTTCCAATATTCGTCTTTTGGCAGCAGTTATGCGCACCTTATTATATATAAAAATTAAATTTATGTTAGTATTTAAAATTAGCATTCTGCTTTATCCAACATGTTTTAGTTTTATTCGTCGTCTATTAAAGAAATTAATCGAGTCATGCATTGCATGCGTATTTTTCTATAAATCCTGGTCATTAAATATTAAAGAACTTACTGCAAAGTCCAAAAGAAGTTCGCAAAGATGTTTGGCACTGTTACATGGCGGGCCTTCCCCGGATACGCCTCTCCGTAACAAATCTTCCATCCTAAGAAGCGTGAGCTCGTGTCTTTGATACGCCTCGACTATAGGCAAATTAGATCTATTTCGATTACTGTTTCCAGATTCCGCGTGTCTCAAGTTCTCCGCGGATTTCCGCCGCGTTTTCGATCTTCCTTCAGCGTGGTTCTTTACGGTTGGATCAGGTACATTATTATGGCATGGTAAAATAGCGAATTTCCCAACCACGGGATCGAAGTTGTCCGAAATTCCGTCGCTGGTCAAGAATACAATATCTCCCTTCTCAACCTCTGTCATTGCGAGCGTCAGGTTATTTAGCTCCGGATTGGATCCGTCTACAGGACCTAACGCTCCGAGAGCGTCGCGCATATCACGCATACAGTGAATATCGTGGGATCCCCTTGTGATCTCTCTTACTCCGGTTTTCCTATTAGCGTCAAGTATTACTTTGTATATCGATTAACAGAATTGCTAGCGTTCTCTCTGCGTTACCTTGAATATACGTAAGCTAAACTGTCGCCGACATTGCAGGTACAAGCCACGTATCTTTTCTGACCCGTATTAGAATCGGAGCTTGGCAGTGGAAGAACCGCGCACACGGTTAATGTTGTGAGCATCCCTTGCTCTTGTAAAATCAACGAATGCGCGGCATGGAATGAACGAAGTAACGCTATAAAAACATCTTTCGTCGTTGTCATTTCATTATTAATCGAAGGGCAGAACAGTGCTTTATTCAAGTATTCCACGCTTCCATGCACTGCAGATCTGGCTGCAATGCTCGCCTTGGTACCTAACAATATTTCCCATCATTGTAGCGTATGCGAAGAAGTTTATGTTACTTAAAAATAGCCGTACCCCAATTAACCCCATCGGCGAGTGCCAAAATGGCTGAGGTTGATTTCGCTACGATACCGAAACAATCTGCGATTGGCTCCCCGTTGTTCGTATTATTTGTAGGATTCTTTTCGTACAATGTAGTAGCAATTCCATACGCCATTTCGTGAGGATTAAACCAATCGGCGATACCAGCGACTGTAGAAGTTGTCACCGATGCTGAAACAGTTAAGTTTCTTGTATTACTATATATTTCCTCCTTTATTTGATCTGCGCTCTCGATACGTACTGTTCCTGTACTGTTCGCCTTGATCTAACATATCAATATAGTCTATATCAATGTCATTAATACTTAAATGCTTCTGTTGCAGATTAACTGCCGTGAGTCCGTTGTCCGGACCAGTGTGGGCAGCGAATACTTCATTGTTTTCTTGAAAATTCCCAAGTTGTCTAATTGGCAGTTCTTCTGGGCTTCCGCCGTGCAAAATTGTTGGACCTTCTTGCTTCGTCTCTAAACTACAAAGATACAATTCGGATGCTGTAGTCCATTTGGGGCATTGATTATCAGTATCGTTTCAGAAAAATTATTACCCATCCAGATATCGTGTAATAAAGCAGCCGCTACTAAAATCCTGCGTCAATGATCTAGGACTACGCAAGGTTTGCTCTCCCTGGCCTATATTCTCGACAGCTCCAGCCAAGTTGCTGATAGACAATTGCCGCATAAAGCCAGCAACCTTTTTCCGTAAACTTGGCATTTTCTTCTTTTAGGAAAGTAAATCGAAAGGTTGCAGGTAGAATGGCAGTCGATATCAGTTAATATAGAACATGGCGTTATAAAGTGGTTCACGTTTATTAGCAAATTCGAACCATGATCTTATTTTGAAAGACACATTCTTGCTCAATCCTTGAAACAGAAGAAAACAACACATGTCACAACTGCGGTCTATTTATAATCATTTCTAATGGGAGTAATGCACAATATTTCTATGAACAATGACATAAGCTAGTAATATAAGAAGCTGTAATTTGCTAGTAAAATTTTCGTTCGTGAAATTTTTTTTATACTTGTAAAATAATCTAGCAGGATCGAATGTATGATCCAATGAACGAAGGTGATATAGAATTGTCTATCCTCGAAATGGACATTTACATTTTAAATCAGTTACTTTGATACCCTTCGATCCTTTTAATTTTGGGATCGAACATGATCGTAATTCTGTAACGCAAAATGGGTAGTTACATTTACAGGAACAGACATCTTCGAACAACATTCGTATAAACATTGCAGTCTTACCTGTATGAGGTTCTCACTGTAAAGGGATGAAAACGTAACACACACTGGAAAGCACATCGTTTTCCACTTTACCGCCATATTGATAATGTGTCAATAGCCGATGAATTCCCTTACAAGTAGAATTTGCACTAATCTCGTCATGCCTCGAAGAATAAACAAAATTTGTCAACGGCTATGAGGTTTTATGTATCGAAGCACTTCAAACGGTAAATAGTTTCAATCGAGACGATAAAAATTTTGGTTTTCCTTATAGAGGTATTGTGCGTGACTGAGAACAGCTGAGAAGATGGCAAGAGGAAGGAATGCGGGTCCGATTGGTTGCATCTGATTATATGCCAAAAGTCCCCATGGAATTGTCCGTTATTGGCCGACGCGAATACATTGACGAATCGGATCGCGCAACGGCGCCTAACGAAATTACCCCTCTTCTCCCTGTGCCCCCCCGCAGAGCATCTTTTCAGCCGCGCTCGTATAGATAACTATAGATGGGTATCTCTTATAGTATTAGTGGGACATTGTACAGCGTCACAAGCGGCTTGGCTTTAAACTAAAGAGAGAGCAGGAAATCTCCGAACAATTTGAATTTATTAGTAGGACGAGACAGTGTCTATATATAATACTTATAAATGTACTGCTCGAATCCGTATGAGCTGCAAGTGCCTTGCAGGAGAATAATTCTTTAGTATCCATTATTCTCCTTGCAAGGTATCCAGCAACCCAGATAGCACAAGACGCTTATAAGCCGTCTTTAAGACGTCTTAAAGACGGCTCATAGACGTTGTGTGCTATCTAGGAATATACGCACGCATGTTTCTTATTGCATTTGTGAAAGATGCTGCATCTGCATACGTGTAGGGTGTTACTTTACCCAAAGAAGATATCCTCTTTGACTTTACCTATAGTCAATACTCTAAAGAGTGATTATACAGGCGAAAATCAGGCGGAAACCAAGAGTGACGAAATTGCGAATTTCAGCTAAACACGCGTACACCATACACGGAATATTACGGTATACACGAAGGATCCAGTTGAAGTGTTCTGATTCGCCGGTTTCGGGTGCATTCGTTGCAAAAGATATCAGGGTATCGGGTGTTTCCGCATGGCCAATTCCAGTGGATCAACCTCAATTAAATCCTCCCTGGATATCGCTATACACTGACATCTGACCCAGCATCACCCATCATCGTACGTAGCTGGTACATAGCTATGGAAACTACGTCGAAGACTACACACATAGAAGTGTGCATTCAGGGTTGACAAGTGCGACATCAGCGTCGCTCGCGACTTGTCTTTCAAGCTTATCTCTGGCCACCGACTTTGTTGGGAGTGCCCAGGCCCTGATCATGATGTCACGTGCACTTGGCTTGCCTTCGTTCTCGTCTTATCACGTGAAAAAGCTAAAAAAAGTTCATTTTACTGTTTTCAAAACGTAAACCGTAAATAGATAATTAAGAAAATCGCATTGTGCCGTTACATAAATATTACACTCGAAGCCAACCCTGCAGCCGTAGGTTAGGTTAAAATTTAGAGCTGCAGCTTTCATAACTGTTAAATATGTGTAAGGTTTCGATACTTTAGTGGAACTCGACGAAGTTGTATTATATTATTTGTAAATACGAAATGATAGGGATGGTAATATTATGAAAGTACATTGTCGATAATAACTCGTAATATTTGCATACAAAGAAAATGAATGCAGCGATTGCATTATGCGTCTTCTGCGAATCACACGGACCCAAAGTGATATTCACCACACAAACGTATCGTAATTATGACAATCAGAGTACGGAGAAGCTGAAGTTTTACGGCCCGAAGGAAATATTAAGAAGTCAGAATATCGTGGAAGATGGGCAATATATGTGCGAAGGTTGTCAGAGTATCGGTAACGTGAAATATTTGAGCAACGAACACGAAACTAGGACATCGTTCCTTTCCGCTCAACAATCTTTAACTGATGACGTTTGGTGCTTATTGAGGCACGCGTGCTTTAGGTACAATAGTTCTAAAATATAGTTATGTACCTTGTACCAAGTTATATACCGTAGAAATGAAAACATTGTATCTTTCTTGATTGTTTAAGGAGTTTAAGTTCCGAAGTACATTCTGGCAAAGAACATGTATGCTACTTCGGAGACGAATACAGGGGGCATGTTTTAAGTCGTACGTTTACGTTAAAAGATACCCAGGTGAATTATGCAACGAAAAAGCATGTTTGGTAGCTATTACAACAAATTACTCAAATCATCTCAATAATTACAATTTGAATATTTAGAGAGAAATTGGAGGCAAACTTCATCAATACGAAGAGGCTTTATTTTTACAGGCACGAGGTTTCAGAAGATTGTGCAGTTTCATTGTGTTCATGAGGGACAAACAGTTTCTCTTAAACATGTGGCCATTTTTGGTGGACAATTTGAAGGAAGTAATCCGGGAATTACAAGATCTGGCTGTGAAGAAGTACGACGCGGAGGAAGCGGAATGGCTGCAAAGAATTTTTAATCTAACGACAGCTAACAGGCCGCCAAGAGCATATAATAATTCAAACGAACAACCCAGAACGTTTTGTGATATAACTAATGAGAAACATGTTTTCATAAGGTCTGTTTTACATTTGATACACTATATGCGATAATACTTGTAAAAAGGGATATTAGCGAATTAAAATTAAATCAGGATCCACATGTGGCTGGTATGGATTCTTAGCGCAGGAGCAAGACATTTCATAGAAATTTTCCCCATGAGTTTATTAGATGATGAATTAAATTACAATTTGGACCATCTGATTGGTTAGCATCACGAAAAATACTACGTTCGTAATAAACACATTTATCCAAAGGTATTTTATTAAAAGAAAACCTTTCTCACGTTTCAGAAACCGAAGTAGGATACACTTTAGTGAATGCCAAGTTACCTGTAAACTTAAATTTCAATTCAAACGCGTCGGAAGCGACGTCCGAGTTCTCAGAAATTTCAGAGAAATCCACTACGGCGATACTCAGAGATTTAAGAACCGTGTTAGGACCGGAGCAATTTAGACAACTTTTATACGCTAGTTTAACGGGTGTTCAAATTTTGGTAAGAGGTCCAAGTATTCAAAGGTTGGAATCTTTGTATGGACTTAGTTCTCTTATTCCGCGTGCCTGTCGAAGAGTCAAGACGCAGGCGACGGAATATATGGATCCTGATAAGTGCAACTTCATCGGTATTTACATGTTGTTAGAAAATATTAAAACGCAAGTTTCATTATTTAAAAGCGTTTTATAAATTATGCCACGGGCTTTAGGTGTCGACACTTCAGTGGCCGTTCCCCTGCCTTGCGCAAGCGTATGTAGATTAGACATTGTGTCTGACGATCATAAAGTGGAAAATTCAAGTTCGCACGTTGTCCGATGGATGGGTACATTACCACTGAAACTTCCAACATTACTGACAAAGATTGAGAAGTCACTCGATAATGAGAAACTTGGAAATTCTACGCTTAAAGCACATTTTGCTGCGCTACAAGAAGAATGGGCAAAGTAGTTACTTATACTATGAATACTTTAAATAGTTGCTCCTCCCGTTCGAGTTGAAACTGTAATCATTTGTTGTGATTCTAGCATCGCGAAAGTTGTCCATGCTATGCGAGGTCGTGGCCATAGTGGAGACCTCTTTGGACTTATGCTCAGTTTAGGTGCTGGTCCTAATGATAAAAAATTGGTGGATGCTTGGTCGATGGGCTTGCCGTCCAATCCAGCATAATTCTTTAATTAACCGACAATATTCCACGCGTTGTAGAGTATTATTGGGTAACATATAATTTAATACACGTAATATGTATTCTTTTATTTGTATTTTTGTTTTTTTTTTCAATATTTATATATTCAAGGTTGTGCATCATTTTTTTTTTTAATTTATACTATAGCTAGGAAATAAGGGCGAGAACTTGTCGATACGAAATAAATTATGTTACACGCATCACTAACGGAAATTTACATCCATTTTGTAAAACATCTACGCAACATGATATTTCGATAGAACTATGCCAAAAATAAAGTTTTGTAGATGTTATTTGTATCTGCTTATTTATAATTTAAAGTATAATATTTTGCTGCTCTATATAAATATAAAAAGCCTATAGTGTGCATAAAAATTTCATCGAATTTATCCCAAGTTTTAAATAAGAGAAAACGCGTTTTTCGAGTGTAATTTAAATACTTATATCAATTTTACTTTTCTAAAATTATTCAAGTATTATTAATATTGATATTGTTGATCACACTCTTATGGACTTCGTAGTTCACATTCGAAATTTAAGTAATAAAATTTCGAGGGAAACTGTTCCTGTCATGTAATGAATATTATTGATATACTATCATTTTTTTCAGTAAACAAATTCGTCATAAGGCTTGAACATCGGGTTTAATAAATATCTCTTCTTTGTTTCTAATATCTCAATATATACAGAAGTACAATAGCTACAAAAGTACGTAAAGATATAACTGGGGAAACGATTAATGAAACAGTATATACCCTCTGGAATGGAGATTCATTCGCCATTGGCGTGTCGTCGTAGGTTTTTAAAACTCGAGGATTTCGAAAAGTTCAAACTTTCTTCAAGGAGCTTCGAAAAGCAGTATTCTGGTATATACGTTGCAAGGTTAAGGGCACTGAAAGATCATCTTGCACAAAAAGCAAAGGACAAATGGGGTAAGATTCTCCTTGGAGGTTACATTTCGTTATAATTTTAGGTTATATTTCTAAGGAGTAATGCTTTATTTCAGGGCAATACGAGGTCGTTACGCTGTCCGAGCTCTCTGAAAAGAACGAAGACAGTAACTGTATCGTGATAGGGACGTTATATAAACACCAGGAGTTAAAACCATCCATATTACGCGAGCTTAGCGAGGAACTTCAGCTAACCGCCCAACCCCCTAGCACAAATTATGCGTCGTTTAAAGATTTATTATTCCTGGAAGATGAAATGTTGCGCGTTAAATTGGTCGGCAATCACATGAATATTCAGGATGTGGTTACTGGTATTGTTTGCGCTGTATTCGGGCATGAATTAGAAAGTGGCGCGTTCGAGGTAAATATTGATATCCTATCGCAAATATTCATATAAGACTTATATGGGACATGTTGAGTTACAGTAAAATTATATCTACAACTATGCGATTACTTATGTCCCATACGATACGATAGATCTGGGATGTTTAACTGGTGAGCAACCAAGGGTTCCTCTGCCTTGCTGCTACGCTGAACAGCCCCTCTCCATACTTACCAGACTCTGATGATCGCAGTGGATTCCTCCTTCTTTCCTTCTTTTTTCGACTGCAATCATCAGGGTCTGGTAGGCATGGAGGGGGGCTGTTCAGCGTGGCAGCAAGCCCGAGGTACCCCCGGTGGCCCGTGAGCCACCAGTTAGTCAATCCTGCGATAGATTAACATTTCGTTCACCTTGTAATACATTCCACACCGAACTCATTAAGCAGGCATTCAAATTGTAATCTGAAAACAGTTGGTCTAATTCCGTTGCATAAAGTATATTACTTGTAGGTGATAGATTGGTGTTTTCCAGGATGTAGCCTCGCTAAACTAACTACGCTTGACAAACCATTGAAAACAGGGGGGAAAATCCTACTGGTTTCAGGTTTAGATCTGGCGAACAATGCGCACTCGTTGAGCTTAAATCTATTATCCGAATGGATAATTGGAATGATTGGTTCTGCGGACGCCCAGAGGGAAGTCGCGTCTGTAGTTTGTCTTATTATAGCAGGTGTGTAACTTGCATCGATCGATAAATGAGAGTAATCTCAACGAAATAATAATATAAACATAGGGAACAGTGTAAGAGGATCTGTGGAGGTATACAATCATAAAGGATACTTTGAGGTGAAAGCGCACAACGAAGCTATGTTCAATGAGTCTGCGATTGTAACGCATAAGCTCGATAAGTTTCTTCGTCCTATAGCGCAGTGCTGTCCTGTAATATTAATGCCGGGTGAATTTGACCCGTCTTGCCACACGATACCTCAGCAGTCGTTCCATCCTTGTATTCTGCCTGAATGCTCCAGGTAATGTAATATATTTATACTACGTGACAACGAAATATCCTTTATGTTTATATGATACAGATTTAAGAGTTTCTATGGAGCTACTAATCCATGGATTGGTAGCATCAATTCTCGTATTGTAGCCGGATCCAGTGGTCAGCCTATTATGGATATTAGGAAGGTTGCCGGGCTTGCTGATATCTCCCCGTTAACGTGGTTGGAACGTACATTAGACTGGGGACACTACGTACCAACCGCACCAGACACTGTACCAGCTTATCCGTACGACAAGACCGATCCGTTTGTTATAACCGAGTGCCCTAACATATACTTTGCTGGTAACATGGACAAGTACGATACGAAATTAATCACAGGTAAGATTATTCTCCATAGGCTTTTTATTTCTATATTATGACAAAGAAAATAGTCGTGATAAAACAGGATATATATTTGCAGCAAATGAAGGACAGACGATAAGATTGATTTGTATCCCAAAATTTTCTGAGACACAAACAGCTGTGTTGTGTGATTTACAAGATTTACAAACTTGGCCTATTTCTTTTGGCGTCAGTTAACGTAGTAACACAATTGATTAACTATATTTTAATATATTAACACAATGCATAACAATGAATTTGAAGGAAGCTAAGAATAAAAGACTTTCTTATGTCGTTTTAACATAATTTGTATATAGTAAATATATTATTTATTCTGCTGATACAATGCAATTATTTGTTCATACCTCCTTCATATTTGCATATAGCCTTTACTTAATAACGAAATTTTGTAATAATGTTGTAATTCTTTAAATGATGTTTCTTCGTACATAGAGATGGAAAGTGAAAGGAAATGTTTATATGTAATTGAATTATTCAAAAATAGATAGCTACATTTTTCTACTTCACATTTGTTTGCGAGTACATGGAAACATCATTTAATAAATTATAATATTATTACATTACATATTTTATAAATTCTCAACGTTCCTTTAGATCAATAACGTTATAATTTATTTATTCTTTCGTGGTGTTCGTGTGCACCACAGCGTAAGCTTACTTAATTACGTACTGCATTAAAAGTATTTACTTTAATACTTGGAACAATATACCATGCATTTTATAGTTACAAAATAAATCTGACTAAAATATTTCAATATAATACATATACACAAGAATACTGATAGTCTTTAGTACTAAAATACTGATTTGTTTTATGAAAATACTATTATTCTTTGGCACAGTAGTTTTTATAATACCATTAAGAAGTACAGATGAAAATTAGAGTAAACGAAGTTGGAATTCAGGATCGCCTTATCAACTATTTTATCTACTTCCATATTACTAAAATTGTGATAATGAATCGATAACGAATAAAATTCTAATACTCCGTTCTAGCATGAAAATCAATGTGAATGTTAAGTTGTTATATTCATCGTTTCAGAGGCCTGTGTCGCGTTTAGAATTATGTTTTCTTATGAATGAAGATTCTGACAGAAACTAAAGTTTCCCTAACTACAAGATTTTGGAGGAATCGAAATATTCATATTTAAGCAAATATTCACATTACTCGATGATTCTTTAGATCCAGAAACTTCAGCCTGTTGATCCGCATTCTTTTCTTCGCCTCTCATTGCACATATCACATCCGTCAGGGCAATTATGTAATTCTTTGCTAAAGTTAATGTCTCAATTTTGGATAATTGCCTTCCCTTGGTTACGTGTGGAATTACTTCGCGCAAGGACTACAATTGAAATTCATTTAGAACCTCATAGTCCCGAATAAAAATAGTTGAACATGTTTTTACCTGAAAGGCGTCGTTCAGACTGTGCATCCTCATTCTTTCTCGTTCGTTACTCTCCAACCTCCTGAGCGTTCTTTCCCTGGGCGTTACTCCTTTAGACAGTTTCGATAGTTTCAAGCCTGATCTTTTAGTCCTCTTAGTGTTTTGCTGTGCCGCTTTACCATCCTCTGATTGATGTTTAGGCCATTTTCCTTCCCAATTATCCTCGTTCATTACTTTGGATCTCATTTAAGAATATTCCTTTTACAATTAACGATATTATTATTGTTATTACATAAAATCACATTGCGCTTAATCAGTTCTTATTCCCACCTCCCAAAATGATCAATAATTTAATGCAATCGATGGATTGATAAACTTTAGATAATGCATGGCGAAAATCATTTGCTGCAATAAATAATATTTCTAGGTCGTTGCATGAATACACATAATAATATCTTTAATCGCACGAAAAGGAACATATAAGTGAAATTCAGGGATATTGTTAAAATAATGGGGGTATACTTACAAGTGACTATATGAAGTGAAGAAATAAAGTGTAAATCCAGGAATATATTTGAATTCTTCAAAGTATCCCCAGTGCGCGAATTTTCGTTGTGCTTCTCATCAGTGGGTTTGTAAAAAAAAAAGGACGAAGAAACGGCAATTTAAATTATCCGATACATGTTCGTCTATTTAAACTGATCGCCCAGTACCGCGTGTACTTGTTGAGCCACGTTGGAACGAAGACTGACGTCGCGACGCCGGGGTGCGGCCGAAACAGCCTTCCACCCCCGGAAACTATGCGATCTACCCTGTGACCTTCTCTTACTAATCTTTTCGCGACACCTTACTTAACTTAAATTTCAAGTAATCTACCGAACTTATTTCACAGTACAGCGCTTCCGTCGAAGAAATCTGCATTTCCAATTCAGCCACCACCGAAATATTACAAATGCTAATACAATTGAGAAATTAATATTTCGTAGAATTCTAATCCGTTATTTACAAGTTATCGTATAAATTATCGAGTCGAATTTATAGCAATACTTTTCTTACAAATTCATATCGCGTTTGTGCTACGTGCAGGTTCGTTAGTAACGAGGGAATGTTAATATAAAGGAATATTTGAACGACGCGCAAGGATTACAATTTTTAAGGCACACCTATTGTGCTACCAACCCACGGGGCTTTGTACGTGTGCGCGGCTACAGGTGGGCGTATGACGTAATTCGCCCACGCGGTCCCTTCTATCTTTCCATAATCACACTACCCTCGATCAAAGTAGCGTGAAATATTCACCAAACTATATCGCACGTATTATTATTCGCGATAAAATTCGTCTCTTATATATATATGAAATAAAACACATTAAGTGAAGGATGACTGTTGAATACCAATTACTTTTATTAGCAAATTTATGAAAAATTTACATTGAAGAGCTCTAAAAAGAATTCGAACAAATTTCAAATTTGCTGTTAACAATTGCCTACGCACTCCCACAATTCATTTGAATTTCGAAGTGCGTGTAGCACGTGAAACATAAAGGTGCAAGTAACTCTTAAATAAAAACGATATGCAATAACATTCAATTTTACATAAATTAAATCTTTATTAATTATGTTTCATCTTTACATTTACCACAGCACCTATCAGTCTGTTTTTCTAATTCAGATTCCTTGTAGTTAGGAGTCCATGGTCCAAGGCTAGCTGAAGCATAGAAATCCATAGGATACGGTTTATCGGTATTAAAGCTTAACATTTTCAAAGCAACAGCTCCTTCGTACGGCGTGAGAAATGGCTTTTCGAATGCTGTACCCCAATCTATACTCAATCGTGGACACGCGACCTATAAAACGTAGATCATGTTATACGTTTAGAACCGAAAGATAAAAGTCTCTGTATATAGTATGAAATTACCTGTATGAAGGCATCTATGCCCTTGAATAGCTTAATTTTGTCCGGGAATATTTCCGAAAGTAATATAACGACATTTTCCTTCCCTAGCGATTTAATTTTATTTTCTAAATTCTTCAAAACATTGAGGTTCCCTTGTCTTCCCAGAGTACCAAGTATCAGACCGAATCTGTCGGTTCCTTCTGCATGTTGAATCGCCATTAATCTGGTATTCAGCATTTCTTCGTGATTATAGAACTCTTCGGTCAGTTTCTTTTCATACGGGTCGTATCTAAATGCTCGTAACTTTGGATTAGCAATCATCGCTGCTTCTAAATGAAACCGACCATCCCCCAGATAAATAACTGCATCTGCGCATCGAATTTGCGGCGCCGTACACCCTAAAATCTTTATAAGAATGCAAAGTTCTTAAAATGCATAGATGAAATTTCAATAACTTGACTCTGATAGAATACATGAACATAAATACCTCTCCAGGACTGAGTGGTTTACTTTGCGGCATGGATACTTCGTAACCAGTCTTCCTCATTTCTGATGCAATTACTTGTAACGTTCCAACGAACTGAATGGTACTTACAAGACCTATTTTCGTTGTAATTGGCAGTGTGGCTTGTAAGCACTCAATGCAATGGGATGCGTCGAGTTTTATGTTAACGAATACGTAAAGTACTTTGATGCCAACAGTTTGATCAATAGGTATCAAGCACGAATGTCCGTAATGAATTAAAAAATCTACGTCTAATGCTCTTGCAGTGTAATCATCTATGCAACAGGCTCCTACGTATAATAAGGCACCATGCGAATGTTATTTTAACGATGATCAGATTCTGATTAAATTAGATAATTTTCAAATTCCATATAGCTTCTCACCATAAGTAACGTCTCCCATTATAACAGTCTCCGCACCTGTGAAATCTTCTATAATATCAGCTATAGTCGTTGCATACATTAGAAGACCTTCAGGCATTTGTAATGCAACCCTCTTTGCCTTCGCTTCTCTGATTCTCCATATCGACTTATGGATTTCGAAGCTGTAATTGGATGGTAGAGCTGCGATAGCTGCGTTTAGTAGCGGATCGTTCAAGATTCCGTCTGGAATCTTATTTACTCTAACTGGAGCTTTAAATATTTTACGAACTGGCTTCGCTTTAACGATCACAACGGAGTCATGGTCTTCACTCATAATTGCAGCTTCTTCTTGTAACGTTATTAAAACTATAGCTCGCTACTTGTCACTGTTCTTTTCGAAGAACACCAAATTTGAAGTTTATTATTCCTTTATTTATAAAGTTATATTTCACTACTAATACGCACGCTTTACGTACAATACGCGGCGTCCATAGTTTATGATTCTTTCCCTAATTTTTATTAACTCAAGTACAAGTTATCATAACTTATTGTTAGAGTGTTATTAATGTCGTCATGATAAGTAGAGGTTATGAACTATTCTAACTTTCGAAATTGAACGAACAGCAGCGAGCAGACGCAACAACGATTGTGATGCCCTCTAATTAGATTTCAATTTACGAATGTAGATATGCATGCGTGCGTAGGTTTGGAATAAAACAAAAATTAAATAAACATACATTGAATTAATAATAGGTAATAATTGTTGAATTAATTTTATTAACAATACAATAATAAATTGCAACTATATATTTACATGTGTTCATAGTACAGGTATTATATGTGTGCGCATTTAGTTATTAAAAAATATATTAATCGCATATATCTCGCGACTAATATTTCGCTTTTTCCCATAGAATTCCTTTGTCACTGAACCATGATTATGGTTCAAAAAGCAAAAAAAAAAAGGTTTTAGGTCCCACCGAGATTTGAACTCGGATCGCTGGATTCAAAGTCCAGAGTGCTAACCATTACACCATGGGACCGCTTGTATTTACCGCTCTTATTATAGTTGTATTATTAATGAACACTCAGATTTCATTGTTACTATAGTTTTATATATATATGTACAAATAGATCTATAAAATTATCAGCTATATCAGACTAAAATCATCGACGATGTATTGGCATTTTCTTATTTCCGCTGCGCCATCTGGTGGCGAAAATTAAAGCAGTCTAATCGGGTTAGTTGTCACCTTTTATAGGCAGTATTGGGAATTTCGACTGTTCGATGATCGATTTTGTAAAATTTAACAGACTACTTAATGACAAAAATGTTATTGCAATATTTCAATACTTGTGTGACACCAATCCTGTAACGCGATTCACCCGATTACAGAGCTTACTTTAATAGATGGTGGTCTCACAATATTTCCCAATAGGATAGACCTATCACGCGAGGCCTCTTAGCATTTTCGTGTCTCACCCACGCGTTACCGATTCAGTTTAAAATAAGGTATTCATAGTCGCTGCATTTGCTTAAGAATTAGTAGCGACTATGAATACCGGCCTAAGATTGCAATGCCACCACAGACGAGGTATAGGACCTCGTCTGTGATTCAGTCCTCAAATTATGGGTCGGTAACACAGTTTGGGTGACGACACGAACATCCATAAGGTGACAGCACAGACTATATAGAATTCTATACCTAGTCTGTGGTGATAGGTCTATTCTATACCGCGTTGGTTGTCTATACTATACTTCGTCGATATTAAAACCTTCATATCTGCGTTACCGATCATCAACACAGTAACATTCCAGTTGCTTTGATCCGTACCGCTGAGAGGTCGGTATTAACAACATCTACATTAGCGCCATCCAGCGCGGCGTAGGGGCCCCTCACGGCCCTGACGCGCCTGATTCATCTTTCAACCGTTCTTTAGCGCAGCGTGCCTTCGTTGCCAAGGAAACCGTGCGACGCTAAGGAGACAACCATGACAGACTTACGCGAGAAGCGATCATATTAACCTTACTCTGCCGCGTCTCCGCACCATGGTAACGGCCAACGATGGTGGAACGGCGTTTGCCTCCCGGGCAGAGTTGCCATACGTAGGGAATTAATGGCGGCGTAGGGATGACGTGACGTTGTACGGAGTAATAGAAGGGGAACATCTACAGCAGTAGCGGTATATTTGCGTTGGTGACGTACCACAATTCATCGCATGGCGTGCACAGGTCGCATTAGTGTATATAGGTTTATGCGATGTCACGTCTTCCCTACGCGTACAGAATTGCCTGGCAACTCTGCTCCCGGAAGTCCCGGGAGGCAAGTTGAACAGAGCTGATTTGCATAGTAAGAAACAGTGGCGGATTGAAGAAAAAAGGCCCAGATGGCAATGCAGAAAAAATTATAGTGTTTGGATAAAATTATAATTTTGTTTCTGTAAATGGGGCCCTAGGGGGCCTTCTGGGCAGGGGACCAGGGGGCAAGTGCTCATCGGCCGCCTGTTAAATCCGCCACTGGCAAGGAGCGTCTTTCTCCACTGACGGCTTTCATTTGGCGGTAGCACGGAACAAATCTCCTACTACTGTCCAAGTTACAAATGTTACTGTACAAGTTATTGTTCACCATTCATTACAAGACTACACAGGCCTCAGCCGCCTTTTCACCCTGATGTGCTCATGCCTTTAATGTACTATATATAATGCCCCAAAATTATACAAGTTGCGATCACAGACGTATAGAAGACGCAAGTATAGAAGTTCTGTACGACGCCTATGGTGTGATCATGAACATAATTCGGGACATCTCCATTGTTTTTACTCCTTTGTTCTCTGCTCCTTTCAATTTATGTATATAAATTTGCTTATTATGACTTTGCCACTTTAGATGTATATAACAAGACAATTATAACCGCACACAATATAGAAATATAAATTGATTTTAAATAACATCCACAGTACAATCGCCTTCGTTATTTTATTCCTTCAACCACTCCTCCCCTATTTATATTGTCTCGCAATACCTGATCGCAGAAGATCAGCTTCGAATATAGAAACATCAAATTTCAGTTTTTGAATTATTTGGAAATAATCAAATAATTAGGTATTATATTTCGTCAGACATTTAATCGACTGATTGGAATTATACATAATACAACTAGCGACATTTCATTTCTTCTTTAGACACATTATTTAATAATTAATTTTCATATGTACTTATTATACAGTGAATAAATAAATGATACCTACTGAAGACGTGTCACAGAATTCCTCTCATTCTTTATTTTACTTTCTCTTTCGTTCATTCCTCGTCTTCTAGAGCCTTGTACCCACGCCCCACGCCGGTAGTTTTGCTCGCTTGCATCTGTGTCTGAATGTGTGTTTGTTTATGTGTGCACTAGCGACGAGCAAGGCGAACCCGTCGACGGGTTACTCACCGCGGACGACGCTCCATCGATCGCATCACTTTCGAGGGGTGGAATCATAGGCAGAGACAGAGGGGGGTGCATGAAAGGAGAGTGAAAGAGAGAGAATAAGGGGTTGGTAGGGGCCAGAGAGGGGAGAATAGCAGGGAGATCGAACTCCCCTACGTCGACGTTTTACTCTGCAGTGCCGGCTCTTGGAGGGTGCATTTAAGGTGAGACTGGGAAAAAGAGGAAAAATAGTATATAGAAAGAGACATGGCGACGCAGACACAAAAAAGAGTCTAGAGAACAAAGGAGAGGGAGAGACCAGACAGAAGAAAAACAAAATATGAAATAAGACAGACAGTGAAGTACGAGGAGGAAGGGATTGTGCGGGTTGCCAGAGAAAAAGTCAAATAGATATTGGAAAAATAAGATTCCAAGGAATCGAGAAAATCAAAACGGCAGGGCTGCAGAAGGGATGAGACGATGTGATCAAAGAAAAGTATTGAAAATGTTATTACATATAATACAGTAGAAGATGAAATAGTAATGCAACAGAATTGTATTTATTGCGAGTCCCAATCATAACATAATTGCATTTCTGATATGTAGATTTAAACACATAACGCGGATATTATGATGCAAACACTAATGGTGATAGACGTATTCGTTAATACATTCACTGCTTGATTGTTTCAAGTGAGTTCTGTTCACACGTTCTTATCTGGCAAAAAATGCTTAATGACTATGTTTTTCGCAATCAAAAATCAATACACGTAGAAACATATATGTGGCTGAGCGTGGCACTGGCAAATGAAAGAGTGTTTGCTAAAAATTTTTCAACTTTTACAAGTGGCGTCACATTTGTGATTTTGTGATTTCAATGTTTTTTACACCTAAAATTTCTTTGATTTGGTCCTGTCCAATTTAGTTGTTTACAGGCAGGGAACCTTAAAGGTGCTAATTACATCTAGAATGTATAAAAGTTTAATTAAGTACACTTTCTGTTAGGGTATCATGAAGCCATGAGAATGCCAAGCAAACGATATCGTAAAGCTACATGTTCCATACATGTTTGCGCTCCAAAAACATGTCTATACACGACATGTGGCGTAGGCACCAGCGTGTTACGGAACAGTGCTGGCCTCACGGACGTGGAACGAGTGAAAGCATATGTATCATAAACTATAAGTTGTATTCCTTTCCGGTCTGGACGCATTGTCTAGGTGGCGCTTAGTGCAGGCGCTGCGAAAAAGAGATGCCGAAACGGTGACCACGAAATTTACTCGCAGGATCGTCCAAAATAAAATATTCAATGAATTTCTTAAAATTCATTTCAATGGCTATCGCAGCATCCCTTGTTGGGGCAAAAAGCACCAAAACTACGATGTCGATGCACGTCTGAACGAAGTAGTGCAGCGATAGCGAGTCCAATTACGAATCAAATGCCCCAAGGATTTTTTTAATCGGTTCTTCCGAAATCGTGGTTACCGTCTCGAAATATCGTGTTTCGAGCAAAACGTGTTCATAGTGTTCTCGGCTCATGCCTGCGTTCGGAGCTTGAATTGGTCATGAGACTGTAGAATCTATACCGTTACGAATTTCGGTGTGAAACTTTCAGAGGGTGTTAAAAAAAATCGATTTTCTGAAAAATTTTAACCGGAGGATCCCCTTAAAAGTAAAATAAGGAAAAGTGTTAGAAAAGTCAGTTTTATATAACACTGGCTTAAAGTGCCTGCCCGGTGTTGCCCGGGCTCTCACCGTCTTGGGATCCAAGGCTTCGTCCTCGAGATATTAACAGTTGAATATTAACGGTGGAACATCCAGGCCAAAAGTTTAAAAACTGTTTATTTAGTAGTTTAGCATTAAATAATGCTGTTTTAAGTGATTTCAATTTCGTCTCCAAGTCATAAGGAAAAGTCAAATAGTACATTGCTATTCATTTATTATTAATTTATTCAAGGAAAAAGAGACCAATGTGTACAAAAATATTAGTAAAAACTATTAGTAATACAATAATGATACGATGGATGCGAACGTATAGGGTGACTGCACCAATAAATGAATACTTAAGGCTAATGAACATTATTATAAAATTATGTTTGACTGCGCGATTGATTGCACGTGCTGCAAAAACTGTTTGGATATGAAGCAAGAAATTAAAAAAAGTCTCTATTAATTAATTGCTTATTTTAATAACTTATTTTACTCATTTTAATAAGGAATGTCCATTCACTGGTACGTGTGCATTTACTGCCGCACATCCACCCTGTGCGTAAACCCACGTAACGCTGACAGTTTTAAGCAATAACAATTTGAAGAGTGGGGTGAAGGGGGAAATTATGTAGAGGAAGGTGCGCTGAAAATATTCTATTTGGTTGGAATGTGGGGAGTCGTTGAGACTTGAAAGATATTCCTTGTCAAATATAAAGAATTTCGACAATCTTTATTATTTCGTTGATTATTACTTCTTTTTTTTTTAATACATTACGAACACTAATTTTTAGTTGACAATGTCAATTCTTGACGCAAAAGAATGTTCTTGACGTTAGAAAAAAGTAGAGAGGAAATATTAAACGGCAGGTGAAAAGCGGGTGAAAACTAACCTCAAAGTCAAATTGGCACTTCCACTTTTTCGCGTATAACTCTCAAAGTAGAACAGGCAGAAAAAAATGTTTCAAACAAAAGTTTAATGGTGCAATATGCACTGCAAACTTGCAATAACAAAATTTTGAAAAGAGTTTAAAAAAACTATATAACTGACGGAAAAAACTCTTTTCAAAATTTTTTTAACGCAACTTTGTAGTACTTATTGCACCATTAAACTTTTGTTTGAAACATTTTTTCCTGTCTGTTCTACTTTGAAAGTTATACGCGAAAAAGTGGAAGTGCCAATTTGACTTTGAGGTTAGTTTTCACCTCCTTAAAGGGCGACAGGGCCCAAGTGAAACACACCATTGTTCTTGTTTCGAGTCACTCTAAAAACCCACAAAGTTGCGTTCCAATCGGTGAGTCCGGGTTCGCGGTGTCCCCTTGTTAGTCAATAATTACAGGTGAATCATTGATAATGTAATTTCAAATAATACATACTCCGCCTTACCAGAAAACGTCCTTTTGGCTATGTTAACCGATGATAGAGACAACTGTCGATGACAGAGAGCCGACAGCACGTGAAAAACTAAAGTCGTTAGAAATCCGAAAATGTTCTTCAGCTTCGTCGAATTTTGATGCTACCGATTATGCCGACTTGATCAATTGGGAGGAATGTTCAATAATTTCGCCGCCTATACTGGACTGTGTTGAAGCCACCGCCCTGAAGAAAACGCTGGAGGAGGGAGAGAACCCCCAAATCATGAGACTTCGAGGAATACGCTTGCCACGCTCAGGCTGTTGAGCGTATGGCAAAGCTCGTAACGGAGGCATCCAGCAAAGTAATTGGAGTCGACGCGAGGGATGATTTCATTCGGGCCACCCTTCAGCCGCGCAGTCATATGCCCGCGTTTGAGTACGCACCTAACGTTTCACCTTCGTCAAATCTATAAACCCAACTTCGAGCCTCCTTTCGCGTTAAGGACAATTTAACAAATTTCGTCTTATTGTCCAGAAGGTAGGGTGGTTGGGGTAGGTTAGATAAGATCTCCATACGCAGCCACCGCCACGCGGTGAGTTCTGAGTCACTCAGTTGTCATAGGGTGAGCGAAGGGCTTCAAGGTCATTTTTATACTTGCAACTCGATCTTCGAAATTTCAAGGCTCTTGTCGGAATAGAATATATTAACTCACTGGGCCGGAAAATTCGCACAGTTGTTAGTGATCCCAAGACACAACTTCCCCGCATTAAAGCCTAACGCTACAACCATTTCCATTTCTTTCAGGACGGCCTTCATTATGCGTGCATAAATTGTCAGTCGGACAGCGACTGATTATTTCGTTAAAAGCTCATTTATTCTTTCTCAGTATGCTGTAAAATGTTTCTCGGAGTTATTTCTTATTTATAGAGTCTAAGTATATTTCTAAATAAAAGTTCTTACCTAAAATAATGGAAAATAGACATGCTCTAATTTAGGATATCTGTGGTTACAATTAGGAAGTTAATTTTCTAGATTAGGCCGTTGACAGTATGAAAATATTTTTTCTAACCAGTCGCATAGCGTTTCAGTGGGTTTTATTAGATTTATGTATCAATTACAAACCTGAAATCCTGAAATTGTTCTCAAATTTTCTGCTCAAAACTATGAACGTGACTCCGATTTATGGAGGTACTTTCTTAAGTGGTCCAATATAGGGAACTTTCCCCTACAAACGGATATGATGGAAATATTCAGAGGAAATGGCGGAGGGAAATAATATTGTTTTCTGTTTTTTTTTTTTTTTTTTTTTTTTTTGAAGCAAACAAAATACTTTATTATTACATATTATAGTACAATACGTATAGCCCGTGACACATTAAAACAGACCATTTAGTTATATCCTAATTAAATAGCCTTCTTAGTCCATAACCAACCTTGATATGACCCGTTAATCCCTCTCCCCCTCCCGCTCCCCCTCCCTCTCACTCTCTCTCTCTTTCGCCCGAAATTGTTCATAAGCCAATCGTTAATATATCGATTTGACGTGTAACAAGCCAGGGGGAAGGGAGTTCCGCTGGAATAGGACAAGTTTTTATTAGAAAAAATAATTCTCGCTCGGTGCATTTTTTCCCTTCATTACTTTTTTCTCTTCCTTGCAACACCCCTCTCCCCTCCCCCTCGCGCCTCTCTCTCTCTCTTTGTATCCGTTTCTCTCTCTTTCGCATTCGTTTTCTACACACCATCATTCTTTCATGTCTATTTTTCAACATATGTTTTCAAGAGTGTTCTCCGTTCGGGCGAAAATCTAGCAAATAAAAGGGGCGCACGATCGAAGAGGTTTTCGAAAAAGGAGCAACAAGTAAAACGATTCACCGTGACAGAACATGACCCCAACTCCGCGCTTTCAATCGTTTTTACACGATGTGGTTTGAAATGTTATCGCCTGTCCTTGTCGATAAACTGAATCGTTTCGCCGTTACTCGCGAAAGTTTGATGCATCGAAACGAGTTAAAGCTCGCAGAGGAGTTAGAGATCGACAAAGAGTTCGAAACCACTTCGGGACTCGTCTCATTTATCGCGCTCGAACCCTGCTTTCCTCCTCGTTCTGTTTCGCTTCGCCTCCGTTTTTATTTCTTTTTTTTTTCTTTTTCCTTTTTCGTTGGTTTCTCTCGCAAATCTTTTGGTCGCAAACAAGTTCGCAATGAGACGCGGAACACAGTCCCCGACAGTCTGAGCTGTCGGCCGCGAATCGTGAAATCGCCCGCCTGAAATGTCGTCGCCCATTCGATCGTTGTCTTAGCGTAACAGAAGAAGAAGATTGGTCGTTTATTCTGCGAACCTACACGATCGAATTACAACGTCACGCCGCATAATTATCGTTATCCCACGGGGTACAGTGGCTGGGGGGGCAAGTGTTACAGTTAAAGGCGAACCGTCTAGAAGTGAAGTCAACTGCAAGTTACTCAACGAACCGCACACAGCGAATGTTAATGTTCCCTATGTTGCGAGTTCAAATTAATTAGATAATTATGCGCCGCTGCACGTTATCGCGGAAATCACGATTCGGTTTTTCGGCACGTTCAAAAAAGTTGCACAACCTACATATATAGACATGTATATATATGTACGTGTGTGTGTGTGTGATTCGGTTTCTCATTTATGTGTGTACATGTGTATAATAGCTACAATATAGTCACAGGCCAACATTTCGTAGTTCAACACAGCACAATCATTGTCGTATCATTATTTTTTCATGTCCGATAAGTGTCACATTATATTACGGTATCAAGTTTAAATAATATAATCGTAATAATATATAATATATGATATATATATATATATATACATATATATACATATATATATATATATATATATATATAATATTAAAATTGACCAGATATATTCTATTGACTAGGCACACTTAGTTTATAACAAGAAAAAAATTGTTTCCCTTTCTCTCTCATTCTCTCATTCTTCCTTTCTCTCTCTTTCTCCATGTTCTTTCACTCCTTTTCCTTTCTCCGTAATGTATGGACACTGGTGGACACACGTCACCAGTCTTCTCTTCCCTCTTCACCTACACAGCTGTGTCTGTGTGTGTTTGCGTGCAATACGTTTCTTGGACATGAGATCGCAACATCATTGTGTCTCCGGGTTTCCCTTTAGTTTCTTTAGTTTCCCTTGTCACTAATTAATTAAGAATACGAATGCATGTGTACGGATATACATTATACATGTTTGATACGGTTTGCTAGGGTATCCCGACGCTTCATCGTTCGATACAAACCCTTTCTTTCTCAATGTCCGTCCCCTCTAGTTCCTTCCACCCCTTTCTCTCATTTCCATGCACATCCCTCTTTCACACTTCTCTCCGCTCCATCCATATATACGCATACACATATTTAATAGTAAATATTATCGTTCCTTATGATATTATGGAAAAATAGAAACTTCTGACAATAAAAACCAAACAAACATGAATCTGCGATCAAGGGGGCTACACCTCGAATGCGCACGAGTATGGACAGTACAGAGGTCGGAGGACAGTCTTGGCTAGCATTTTAAAATAGAAGAAACTTTTCTCCCCGCTCTTTTCACCCTGTCCAGAAGAAATTCCTCCAAATTCGCTCGCACTCGCTTTACCAAAGTGTCACGCTCGTCAAAGTTTGCTCCCCCTTAAAATCTTCTGAATTCGGTTCGGACGTTGCAAGAATTGTACTGGACGCGTATCGACTCGCGCCCCCTTGATGCACGCTTAACCGTTCACAATATCGTAATTCACTAACATTACTCCTAAGCTCCGTGTCCCCCTTTTCACCGCTCTTTCTCTGTCCATTTCCATTTCTCTTGTTTCCCCCGTTCTCCGCTCCCGCCTCTCGCAATCTCCTATCCCAACACCCTTTGCTCATCTCGATTCTCTTTCCATTTATCCTCGTAACATGCAAATTTGATTCCTTGAAGTAGTCACAATCAACTTACACACTACTTCTGCATTTGTTTTTGATAATAATAAATATATATATGTATATATATATATACATATATATATAAATATATATACATGTATATAAATATATATATACATGTATAATATATACATATATATATATGTATGTATATATTATACATGTAATATGTACGTATATGTATGTTATGTCATGTATGTATGTATGTTACGCGTGGATGTATGCATACGTGTGTACATGTTCTCATATACTTATAATACGTAAATATGTACCTAAATATGTAAATAATTTACATAGCTTCGTGTAGATATCGATGTATGGTATCGTGTACGTGTTTTGCAATGTTTCGTGTTTCCGCGCGGATACGAATTGCTCTTCCTTATTCCGCATCGGTCGATCGGCGCTTGGAATACGGTATTGTTTATTAAATAAATCTATTTAACAGTTTCAAAACTGATCTCTGTATAAAGGGACACATGTACTCTGTACTTTGCCTTTTACTTCAAACGAGCAATGGGATTATTGAAACATCGTGTGTGTATATATATGTGTGTGTGTGTGTGTGTTGTGGCGCGCGGGCATGTTCGTGCGCGCGCGTGTAATGTAATCGTTAATTTCTACGAGTCCGTGTATATAAAATAGGTTCACTTAGCCAATGGCGACCGTATAGTGACGTATGTGCATTTCTTTCCGATATTTAATGTTAAGGCTTAACAATATCAGATAAACACTGTATAAAAGAATTGTCTGTGCTGTCGGCTAAACATTTAGCAGGATAATAATTGTCCCGATTGTGTTATATCTTGTAGTATCTTTAACTGGTAACCAATTGGTTTTTTCTCTCTTTCTTTGGTGCGCCTGTTCGAGCACCACCTTTGCTTTCTGCATCCCTTAATTGACGAAGTTCTATGTGCAATGATTTTCTTCGTGCAATGTTAATCGTAACGAGTGCATCGCAGATTTTCAGGGTATCCGAAGCCACCGGAACGGCGAGCTTCGAACGTTCGCGTAAATTTTTTAACGTGGCAATGGAAAGTTTTCTTTCTGTTTTTTTCTTCTTTTTTTTTTTTTTTTGATTATTCATCCGAAGCGGTGTCTCCTAGACGCCGGTTCTCAGGCTACATTTCGACATTCTTTTTAAACGGAAAGTGGCTCCATTCTCAAGGAACAAGTTAAGAATTTAGTAAGGTAGGTGAATGGGTAACGAGTAACAGTGAAACTTCCTGGCTATGACGCGTAACATTTTGTGCGAATATTGAATCCGCGTAGAAAAATAGAAAATCTTTTTACAAACAAATCGGACCGAGATAAATACAATATGAGATCTTTTTTTTTTGTGAATTCTAATATTATTGTTCATTTTTTTTTGTTGTATTATTATTGCTATACACCGTTCGATGAAATTCTAAATACATGAACTTTCAGAATCTCAATAAGGAAATTGTTGTGAACGTCTATCGGTAAAGAATATCATTCATGAATATTGAGTTAAATATGAAAAATTTCATCGCAATAATACTATATACAGTAACATTTTATGCACATTCAGGACCACACTTTTCTGTCTGAACTGTCTTAAGTTTAATTTCTTAGGATGCTTCCTTATGAATTGTTTTTAACCGAAGGGTGTAACGTGCACAGATGGCAAAATAATATTTCTTTTCCTCTTGTCGAGTTTAATCACATTCTACTCTATTTAGACAAGTGTGTCTATCGATTCACAAAACTTTGGATGCGAGTAACACGCGACAGTTGAAATAGTAGTAGGTACCTAATTCATCAATAAGACGTTACCACACTGAATTCTCTGCACTTTTAATTTAGATATTCGTTCGACATTAACTTTTCCGCGGAGCTAATATTCATAGCATAAAGTGTTGAAAAAAGTTTCGTGAAGAGAGCATTCTTTTATCTCGTAAAGTTAGTGAAAAAAATCAGTGCTCCTAATAAAGTATAAGTAACAGGAGTAGAACATTAGCATGCGACACTAGCGGTCGGTACGCGAACTAGTAGTAATGGCCGACGCAAGTATACCAAAGACGTAAGTATATGGACGGAGCGTAAGCTGCGGGGGTGGTAAGATTCTCGGTAAGGGGAGCGATACAGGCAAATCGGGTAACGCAGTGGATATGCATGCCGAATGCTTCCGAAGCTAACCCGACGTGCCTCTATCTGACCTCCACCTTTCCCCTTGCCGATAGTCCCAGCTTCTGCTCCGTCTATACACGTCCATGAAGTATACAATTTATCGCGGTCTACCAATTCTCACAGTATCGACGAACTGTACGCAGAAATAAATGTTGTGTAACAAATTGTAACGCTAAAACGAACAATGATCTCAATTTAAGTTCTCGTAAAATTGCCAAAAAGTGGAGCCACTGAAATTATTCGCATCACATACTTTTTTCATATTCCAAAATTGTGTCTAAATGTGTTGTCGACACTTTTACTGCAAGAAATAACTTTGAGATAAACTTCTATACCGCTGGATCCATATAAACATATAGTAAAAGGTATACTTGCGTCGTCCATATTTGTTATGGTACACTAGCGCCACCGTTCCCGCGGTGGCAGATTCCTTTGCCAATACCGCTCAATCACCGGAGCTGGACATTAAAGTTTTCTAACAATTGCGAATGCACTCTCTGAGCCTGGACAAGCTCCTAGCTGTACTTTAGACAACTTTTATTATTCTCCTGCGTTATTCGTTTGATACCCTGCGAAAGGTTTGTCAATGCGATAACTGGTAAAACAATCCGATATCAAAATCCCGACGAAGAAGATGAACCCCATGAGCGTACGTACAATCCTACGCACCTGTGATGCACAGTAGAAGGCGTTGACGTATTCACTGAGAACCACTACTGTAAGAAGATTGGTCACGAAGTCCAGAAACGAATCGGATAATGTCAATCATGCGATACGTCGAGAGCAAAGCACGGCGCTCAAATTTCAAAACGGCCTAATAAATTCGATTTTGGTTAGACACTACGCATATACAGTATGAGATATCTAAAAGTACACCCATAACGTATCGTGTGAGAGAAATTGATTTCACGCGATCGTTATCGCACGTCATATCTCAATTCTCAATCGCGCGCACTAGCCGCAATTAATTTAACCGAATTGCGATCCCTTAAGATATTTCGGTCAACCATTTTTTTTTCCTCTCAACATCCTTTCTTTACCTCCCTTATTTTTATACTTTCCCCCTGTCTCTTCGTTTTTGTTTTTGTTTTTTCCATCTTAGTTTTCTGTTTTTTTTTTTTGTTCTTTTTACCTTTTTGTTAATACGTACGTCCACAGACGACTGCGTATTGAACGGTCGACAAATGAAGATCCATAAAAAAAATAGACTAGATATCTTATAGAAAAAACGAGCAACGTAATCTCAACCTCAAAAAAATAACACGGGCCATTTTTGTCGCATCATTTTTTTTATCGAACCAATTATTTCTTTTCGTTTTCTCTCGAACGCGTACTTGTATATACTACAACTACATATTCCTCCACTCGTCGCCAGTTACCTTTTCGCCGACAATTTTTTGTTTTTCACCTTTCATTCGTGTTTTTTTTTTTATTATTTTTTTTTATTCTTACCTCCCTCAAGCACAAAACTTGGTCAATTAGTGCTTACAATTCAACGTACAAATATAATTAGAAAAATATAGTCAGTAGAAGAATATAGAGATAGAATAGAGTTAGAATTAATGGTTCTTTTTGTTATCGATTTAGTGTCAATATTTTCTTCCCTTTCCCTCCCCTCCCCAACCCCAGTCCCAATATTTTCGCTGGAATGTCTAAGTCTTGCCTTAAAAAAATTACGTAACTACTTGGTAAGTAAGTATACACGTTAACATCTATATCATTCACGCCATCATTCTCTCGCGCTCTAACGCAAGGTTCGCGATTCCTTTTTCCTTTTTTTTCTTCTGCCTACTACACTGCATCGTCCTCTCCTTCTCGGTGGCCTGTGGAGTACGTTTAGAGGCGCGTCTACTTAACTCGACATTACTCGTTTCACCAAACGATGAAATGTTATGATTAATTGCTTCAATTTTCAATTAAAATAAAAAGAAAAAAAAAGAAGAAACGCGCGTGTCACCTTCACTCCATTTGTGCCGTCGCGTGTTTTAATAGCGTTCACTTGGATCTCTCTCATGCACGATTCGCGACGAAAGAAGCGGTACCTTAAAACGTTCTAAAAATATACATGTTGATGATTTAGTTGAGATGTTTAGTCCGCTTATCTATTAAAACGAATGTATGGAAGAGTCACAGAAGATACGCGGCTTAATGAACTTTCCCTTTGTCGCCTGTTCTTCCTTCAATCGTAACGCTCGCTTTGGCGTAATGGTGCAACGAAACTCTGCCCGGTGTTACTCTTATCCAGCCGAAGGGATGGATTAATCAGAACGGTTTTGGGGTGCGCGCTATCGGCACAATTTATGACGTTCGTTGAAACTTTGTATCAGGAACAAAACAGTTGTGTGTACGTACCTATGTTACAATGGAAGCTGCGAAGGGGCCCGGGTTTATTTTCCTTTCGTCTCATTATTCTTAAACAGTAATGCTCTGATTACACAACGTGATTATGCAATCTGTATATTACTAGGAGACACTCCTATAGATTAACAATGAAGAATATCATGCAATTTGATTTGCTTTCAAATGTATAAGAATAAAGGTCATTCGTAATTTAGGTCCGAAGGGGCTCAACGCACAATTGAAAATAGTAAGTAGATTCGATAGAAAGTAATTGATTGTAAACTCACATTGTTGTAAACATCAGAAACCGATTATGTACATATATCAGTCGATTCGAAGGATGTCCTACACACCTATTAATTTCACACCTGTTACTTGATTTGTAGCAAACGAAAACGGAAGAGCTTTCGGCAAATTTCGGTATGATTCAGGCGTCTTGATGGCGTTAAATTTCTTTCCTGGATCTAAGAGAATTAACCCTCGTCGGACGGCACAATTTTACAACGTCGACAGAGGCACAATTGCACCCTCGCATATTTTATATGAATATTCCCTCTCCGTCGGTATAATTTGTACGATAAATTGGTAACATTTAGTCTCAACGAAAATCGATAAAAAAAATTCCCAAGCTTTCTTTTATAATGTAAATTATCTATTTTTTTTTTTAGAATAAAGTAACATTATTATTAAAAAAAATCGAATTCTTTTTTCTTGCATTATCTTCATACTAAATATATGAGGGCGCCATTGTGCCAATGCCGCTGTTACGGATGCAACCCTCGACTCGACCCCCTATCTCGGAAGGGGATTGAGATATTTTTCTGAAATTTGGTCTACATAAACTAGACCAAAAATTTAGAGACGTCGCGAAACTTCGGCGCTCCGCTGCTTCTCGAAAAGAAGTTATCGCAATTTAAATACACAGAAGTTAGAATTGTACCTATGTCGTCTGACGAGGTTTAAGAGGATGTCTGACGAAAGATCCTACGTGTCTCCACGCTTTCTATGTTCTGAGAAGAAAATGAAAGAATCGATAAGACGCAACTACGCGACGCATATTGGGAGATCAGACCGGCTTGTGAGAGATGCTGGAACACAAATAAACTTTAACTTCCTGAACTGTCCCTGTCGTTTAGTCTTTAACGAATATAAGGCTTACTTTCATTCGGGTGTCTTTCTATAATCTTACTAATTTAACGGACACTAATGATCATATTCGTGTGAAATTTAACGCTCTCTTAAGTTACAGCTTCGTTACACTTGGGGTGCACGATTCTTTCTTTAACACTAGCGCAACAGACATCGAAATTAACAGTGATCCTGTCTTTACATTTAACAATTAACGTGACTGTTCACTCGTGGCTCGATATTACCCGTTTCATTTTCAGTAACCAGCTGGCAAAGAAATATTCTAATATACGTAATAACAAAAATTATCGAACGTTTCCGTGTACCATTTGTGTAATAAAAATATTATAAGAAACGGCGTTAAGCCGGGGATCCACCGGGAAGCTAAGCTCTGCTATGCTATGCTATGCTATGCTATGCTACGCTAAGCTATGCTATACAATGCTATGCTATGCTATACAATGCTATGCTACGCTATGATACGTTTTAAAAAAATTAGCTTCAATACATTCTTATGGAACCGTTTCCACCAAAAGCTACGATAAAACATAGCATCGCATAGCACAGCTTAGCTTAGCTTGGCTTAGCTTCCCGGTGGATTCCCGGCTTCAACTGTGTCAGCAGTATTAACACAGACATTCAAACTTCAAAGGTGTTGACACATCGCGTAGAATTGATTTCAATGATGAACGATTGTTTTTGTACTGTATTAACGTGTCCCCAGCTACAATCTGTTTATTAAATGTATTTGTACTATTCTCTTAGTGTTCTTTTCAGCGTGTCCTGTCAGAAATGCGCCCATCTGCTAAGTTCAAACGCAGATGAAGGTGGATTCTTTGGAGGAATCGCCAAGCGTTGGAGGATACACAATATTGACCAGATCGGGAATCGAGAAAATTTAGGCAGAGGAGAGTTTCTTTCTTCATCAGAGGCGAAAAGTTGAAGCTTTAGATTTAGACGGGCAGGACATAGCGAGTGTAATGGTAGGCAGCGTGTAAACAAGTACGTGGGAGGCGATATGGTGATTCGGATTTTGATCCCCACCACGCTTTTCGCTCGAGTTATCGTCGGCGATAGTGCAAAATCGCGTATGAGCAGTTTGTAAATACCGCGGTTCTGCATTTTACCGATTTTGCGGGAGGAAGAAAAGACTTAATGTTTCAGCCATCTGAAGGGGGTTTTCTGCGACTGAATTTTTTCGGGACAGTTTTAGCACTCCTTGTAACAAATACTAACATCAATTCATCATAAAAATGCTTAATTTCTGTGTAAAGTCACTTTCACGCACCAAACGTGCCGCCACTTCACCTGATTTCTTTGTAAATGCGCGGGTTTGCCGCCAACTTGCTAAGAGAGGCAGATTCGCGGTATCCTTGAACCCCGCTGGTTCCGATGATAAAAAGGCGGCTTCCCATTGGCTATTTCGCATGGCGTGACTTTTTTAAAAAAAAGCGAAACAATTTTGCTACTTCTGCAGATACGCGGTATTTATTTTATTTTTGCACTATTGCCGACGTTATGTATTATGCTTTCTCCACAAAAGTGACCAAACCCCGATTCTTCAGGACATCTGGAAGAAGACAGGGACTAATTATGACACTACATACCTACTCGGGTACAGACGGGATGCATTAATCAAATTGATTTCTTAGCAAGGTTTTGTTCCGCAGCATTGGTTGCGTTGAAATGGGATCAGTGCATTTATGTACAGATAAAAGTATCCGCCCACCCCATACGTATTACATATTTTACTTATTTAACTGCTGTTAAATCCACAACTACCCATACGTATAACATATTTTAACTTGCTGAACTATAATGTTATATCCACAACTACTCGTTATAGTTTACGTTGGTATAAACCTTAATTATGCATATGCTTTTAGTTTAGCACCATCTACCAAAGAAGTGCTCAAAGAAATTTTACTGGAAGAATGGAACAAGATAAGCCCGAATTTCACAGAAAATTTGTTTAATCTACGCATGATAGATTAAAGCTTATAATAAAATCGCAGGAATATTAGAAGAATATTAACTTATTGTAATTACGTTGTAAATATTTTTTTTGCACGATGCTTGCTACTTCTGCGGATAATAGGGGAGACCGGGGCAAAGTGACGCGAAAAAAGTTTGAAGTCGAATAAAATTTTTCCCTTTCCATAAAAATGTGTGGAAATAGATTTGCAATATAATTTGAACATTACTATTGATAAATGAAGAATAGCAATACTTAAAATGGACTTAAAGTATATTAAAATTCAACTTGAAAGGAAAATACCAAAACGACCACTTTACCCCATGTATGGCTGAAATAAAATACGAGTTTTAATTAAGGATATAGGTAAATATTAACCCCTTGCGCTGAGATGACGTGTGTAGCACGTCAGTTTCTGTTTTTTTTTTGAACCGTGGTTGTCAAAAACTGTGGCAGATTTTTAATTTTTTTGTTAGGTTAGATTCGCGGGGTTTCCCAGCGAGCTGACAGGTTATGTTATTGCGCACATCACTCGCGCATCTTTTCTTTGCAGCTCAGTTTACCCCGGTCACTTTGCCCCGAATGTGTACTCAGTGGAAAATTAATTAGTTAACAATGTTAGGATTAATGTTTTCTCAAACGCGTGCGCATGTATGTTTATAAGCTTGTTATAAACACGCAGAAAAATTTTCGAGTTAAAATAACACATTTAAGACTCATTTATCCAAACAGCTAATTTGAAAAGAAAACCAATTGGAAGTCTCTAAGACCTCATTTTTAATTTTATAAATGAATTTCCATTTTTCCATATCTGAATGCGCACAATTATCATTGTGGTATTACACACATTTATTACGTCACCAAATATTTTTTTAAAATATATTCTATTGTTAAAGAATAAATTAAGAAAGCTCATTTTACCCCGAGGTTCACTTTGCCCCGATCACCCCTAATACTTTTTTTTTAAATAAATTGTCTACAATTTCCCAAAAGAAAACTGTATTAATCAAGGTTTATATTATATAATGTGAATTAGAATTCCGAATTCTTACGCTGAAGTCGATTTAATATGTAAAATATGTCACATACATATAGGGTGGACGGATACTTTTTTGAGTAGCCGTATCTCTCGTGGTTAGTCTGGTTGATTAGTCTCAAAGTCAGCTCGCGAGACTTTAAAAATGTCCTTATAGAGCAGATGTCCCATTTACAGTCAGTGCCCCTATTACTGCCGCTTTATTTATTTCACTTAACAAAAATACGTAACGTATAAAGAATAAACGTATAAAGAATGTACTATAATAATAAGAAGAACTGTCCCAATTTTATGATAAATTCTTTTTTACAACTATTCCTTACGCGTTGCCTGTTTATTAAGCAAAATAAATGAAGCGGCAGTAATAGGGACGCTGGCAGTAATTGGCACATTTACCCTATGTACAGTGTGGTGCCTGACATCTTAGCTAACGCGACATTCGAACGTAGCTGCTGATAGCGTTGCTTGTTTGTTAAAGCCCAGGGCGTGTACCATTTGCCGCAAGATTGCCGGTGTATCGAATTTTTCCGTACAGTGGCTTCCAATTTCTCTGGACTCGGGGGAAACAACAATCGGCATGGATAAACAAATTAGTTTATACATACTCGTATCACTGTATGTACACTGGACTAGAATTCATTCGCTGCAAAGGTATTCTATTTCCCTGTCGTCTCGTATCAATTCCACCCAGTTTTCTGCAACTATCAATCCTCCCTTCTTTCTTATCACCACACCCTATTACTTTGTGCAAATTCGTAACAACGTTTAAAACATTTGAATTCACTATCTTAGAGCTACAACTTTTACGAGGTGAAATTAAACATTCCGTTCTGTTCGGCGAACTATTAATTCTGAATTCGAATTTCGAGTGGAATACCCATTTGATTCGTATTTCCAAGCACGCTCGGCAAACAATTATTTTGATCTTATCGCGGGTACTACCTCTGACAAATTCCACCCTTAAGTCGTAGGCGTGTATGTTCGGATTGGGATTAATAAAATATTGTGCGTCGGGTAAGAAATTAAGAATACTCAATTAAACGTCGACGGGTTCATCGTAATGGAATAGTGGAATCAGCGTATACCGGGCAACGCGGTTGTTCGCGAAAGAAATATTTAACCCTTAACTGGTACACTGTTTTTGGCAAACGTGGCTGGTATACTGGGGTCGTGGCAGACCCCAAATAAAAAAGGACACGGAAATTTGTAAAGTCGACCCTGAATCAACCTCTATGAATATTTTGTTCTTAGGTAATGTGTAAAATAATAGAAACCTAGAGAGTTAAACTATTATTATAAAATTAATTAGAAAAACAGTCTACAAGCTTAGGCAACCAAAAATTTTGCAGCGAACTTTGCGTGCCTGGGGTCACGAGCGACCCCAAGATACCAGTTAAGGGTTAACATTCCTCTTCTGTATTCCACTGAGAGTTCAAGTCGCAAAGTAGGTACCTACACTGTGGCAATTCTAATCGCGTAACAAAATGCGATTACATTTCCGCGTAATTTCTCTCTTACAAGCTAACCGTTCCTTCGTATACCAGTCGAATATCTCTTGTAAATCTTTAAAAGTTAGACACGGAACGAAGTAAGTTATTCTCAGTACATGTTTCTCTTGTGCGCCAGTGCCTATACTATTTTTGTACAAAACAAAACCTCACCTCCGCGTAACAACCATGCAAGCACAAATGTATAATACACGTTATAAGTCTATGGTTAGGCTGCGGTTACACGGACGACTACGCGTCCAGTATAACCGCAGCCTAATTGGTTGCGTTTCACGATTCGGCCGCGACGAAATTTATGCGATTGCTTTTCTGTTGCCGTGAACGAGGCATGCAAGTGTTTACGCGAATCCAACAGTCGGCGATGTTAACGAGGATAATATACAATTATGTGTACACATCTTGCTTCAAGTGAGCAAAGAACGATCCTGCGGGGTTGGAAAAATTAAACTGAGGGGTTGCGTTACAATCCTTGGAAACTGTGACATTGAAGACTGTAAAAGCTGCGTAACGCATGATTCTACCTAGAAATCTGTGCGGAGAGATCGATAGAGGAATAGCAAGCGATGGAAAGTTGAATTGTTAGTTGATTATTTCACGAGGATAATAATTCCCCTTAGCGGGAAGAAATCTCCAAAGAATTATTCGCGGGCTAGTAAAATCGGAGATTTAACATTCTCGTGCCCGATCGGATGGAATATTGCGGTGTGTTAAATCGTGGCCAGATGTAGAATCCAGCATCAGTGTGGTAAAAGGGCTGCTAGACAAGATGTTCACTGTGCCGAAGGAAAATTATAACAATACACCGAGGTTAACGTTTCAGCTAAAATGTTTCTCCTAATAGTAGTCTAAACTTTGAACGATGATAAAACTTTTCTGTGAAAAATACATAGGTATATCTCACCCTTTCTACGCGACATTACACGCCTTGCCATCGCACTTACGCGTAAGTGGCCGCAGAGGGTTGCGAACGAATGTCGGTTATAGGTACACAAATATTCTACATTTTTTTATCCAGATTATGATTCGTGTATCCGCCAATTTCTTTCGTTACATACGGTAGCACACTTTTGCTGATGCTTTCTGTAAGTGATTCTTTGTCTCGTGAGCGTTTTAAATGGCACTAACAAGGGGAGTATTTTAGGTGTCCGCCTCCGATCATTTTGATTTTTGGATATGTTACAGAGGACCGAAAAATAAGAAATACGTGTTTTTTTATTTTTCCCCGTTTTCATATTTGGGAGGGTGAAAGCTGCGTTCAAAGTTAGGGTTGAAAAATCATTTTTGTGGAATATCTCGAGAACTATTAGAGATAGGGGAATAGTGTCAATGGACGAATTTTGTGTCTTTGAATGCGAAATATGACTGACTCACCGGATTTTCAAAAATCCACAAAAATGATTTTTCAACCCTAACTTTCAACGCAGTTTTCACCCCCCAAATATGAAAACGGGGAAAAATAAAGAAACACGTATTTCTTATTTTTCGGTCCTCTGCGACATATCCAAAAATCAAAATGATCGGAGGCGGACACCTAAAATACTCTCCTTGGAAGTAACGATGAGCTTGGAAATTCTGATTGCATTGGAGTAAGAATTTGATTTTAGAGAGATCTGTCGACAATTTAGTGTACCGCTAGCTTTATTAATAGGGGGGTAAATCGTTCGATTAGAGATCGGTACGCTGCCGCTATGAATGATAACGATCTTTCCAGGGAATCGCGATAAACGATCATTTAATTTCACTATTATTCGTGAACCTCGATACTATATCACACGTTTCTATTTGTTGGGAGGATTTCGATCGGATTGCATTAACGAGCTTGTTATTAAGTTCCTGTGCCACTGTGCTTTTTCAACCCTGCGAATGACAATCGTGACAACGCGATAACGAGATAACGACCAACGACGCGTACGGCGTATTAATTTCCATTAAATATTTTTTATGAATATCGACAATAATATCTTTGATATCATATATACATATATATATATATATATATATATATATATATTTTAATGGTCTTGTTCTTTAATTAGATACTTACAAGGGCAAGTCGCGCAACGAACAACAGACAAGCGTTTTTTAAACGGTCCGAAGCAACTTGAAAATCTGGATTAATTCTTTGCGATCGGTCTGACCTCACGTGAACATAAACATTTGCGAGTCTATACGAGCTTTGTATTAAAACATTTAACAGTAAAATCGGTGGCATTTGTTACTCATATTAGTTCTTCAATTGACATCTGCATTTATTTTGTCGAATTGAAAACTTATTTTCGTGGTTTTGGCCGTAAAATCGCGAGATCCCCCCACTGTGCAACGGTTGAAAAATAATTGCTGCAAAGAAAATGAAACGAGGGACAGAAATCGAAGGACATTTCTCACAATGGATAATATTTAGCCGGAAACATTAACCGAGTCACGACTTCCCCCTTGTTCTTGCGCATGTTTCTCAATTAATCTGAAATCTACACGAGCTGAATCGAAGAATCTATTGTGTGTCAGCCTCGAAGGGGAAGGTTTTCAAGAACAACAACCTATACTACGACTCGCTATTGCTAATCTACACACGTGATCGTGGCGGTCCTAAGGACAACCCCGTCTAATAACTACTGACAAGAAGAAATCGAATGATTAATCTTTACGTTCCTAATCGGTTATAATTTACACGGACTTCCCATAATAAAAAAAAACTGGGGCGCTTAATAAATCTGGCACGAGCTTAAAAGACATTCGCCGCACTGCGACTTATTATTTAATTAGCAGTCCCAGTTTACTCGTTGAGCCATTAGAAAATGACGATCGACGGTTTATACAGCGATAATGTTCGATGCTTATCTGTCTATATCTAAAGCATTTGCATATTCATATATATATAAATACGAGAGAATACATTAATTAATTTTCCTCCTTGAAGCATTTAACTATTGTTTTAACAGCCCATAGAACAATAATTTAATCCACTGTAAACCATTAGCTCCCATAAAACCCGTGATTTATGAATTTGCTGCAGATTGGTTGTAACTTGATCATTCCTGGATTCGAGATAATGGGGCAGACACTGATGTAGATTCAAAACACTCGACGAAAGCTCTATATCCAGTTGCGTGCAAGAATTAATATCCATCGAATATTTCAGAAACATTGTTATCACTGCGCCGTTGGAGAGCAGTATTTTCATTAAAAAAAGATATAGAAATAGAAGGAAATCGATGGCATAAGAGTTAGTGTATGCTGCGAAGAAAAAATAAAAACCACAGTAAAATCAGTAGTTAAGTAGAAATTGTTTGTAATCAACCAAAGGATAGGATGATTTCAAAAAAGTTATTGAAAATGGTGTATTTATTAAAGAAAAACTTAACCTGTTTCGCCTGGAAGAACGTTTTCCTGCATTTCATTTTTTAATGCTGCCCTGCTGATTGAAAACAAATCACCGAATACACACATTTCGCGCAATCTCCTCGCGCCCTCGCGAATTTAACGTTCAAACAGAATTTGCATGTTAAAAAACATTCCTTGATTGCTTCGCTTTCATTTGCTTCCAATGATTCGTAAGTTCCTCAGCGATTAAGATTAGTTTTCTGCTAATGAACGCGGCGCAACTGAAGTGGCTATTATTTTAATCGCGTGTACGTTCGCGGAAATAAAAATAATGCCACCGAGCATAAATGACGTAAACTTGTATATTCATCAAACGATGCTCACGCCACAAGGGAGATAGGATTTTAATTGTGTATGTAAAGTTCACGAAACTACTTGTAATGTACAGCTGCGCGCGATTGGCGATCAGTTGAACCGTTGATAAAATGTTATACGCATAAAATATATGCATCTAAGAAAAAAAAAGGACGTTATCTCTTTAAGAGCCTGTATGCGCAGCTGTTAGCGAATGCTTCCTCCTGATTGTTCGTATCGATTTGTTGACATTACTGTGGTGGAAAATGTAAACTCGCGGGCACGCCTGGTTTATGTGATTTTCCAAACAGAAGTAACCGTGCGGATAAAGTAATCGGAATAAAATTGTGAAGAAAAATTAACTTCGTCCGATGGATATTTCTAATGGAGTAGCATTGAAATTGTCGTTGAAATAATAAGAATATACTGGTATTTTTATACGAGAACAGATTGACCGTTTTAGCTCTCCTGATGCTGGAAATTATTAATTAATCAGGCAATAATGATTACGATATGGAATGTAATCCCGAAGAAATCATTTGTCTAAAGGCGGAACCACACAGTTGGCATTCGGCGAACATGTGGCGATGCTGACTTATTTAGGCAAATGTTTCCTATTCGCCGATTAACAAATGTTTGCGCGAGCTTCTGCATGAATGTTCGCAGCTCCTGATCAGGGGTCGAAACGCTCGTCATTTGCCGATCAAGTGCATAGCCCTATCAACGGTGCAGCGCTGGGAAACGATCTCGAGGCGTGGTTAGGGCAAAGGGTATAAAGGGCGAGTCACATGATTTGTCCACCACGGATAATTTTTAAAGTATGGTATTTCATTATGAGAGAGCAGTGAATATTCTGTAAGAAAGTATGAAGCTTTATTTGTCCCAAACCTAATAATAACAGGTGTACTGAAGTCGACGGACATCACTTTCAGCGCCTACTGTACCTAAGATAAGTAGTGAGACCATGAACAACGTTTTAGCAAATATCTCGCTAATAATTAGGTTTCAGTACAAATTAAATTTTCCTACAAACAGGTGACACATTCCATTTAAAAGATTCAATGCCACCTTGATATCCCGCGAACAAATAGATTATTTAAAAAAGAAAAAAACTGTTTCAGCATCACACGTTCACTTCGATATCGTGTGATTCCTCCACAAAACACTTTATGCAAGTTACGTGGGCGGAGGGTAAGGTATGTGAATCACCCTGTATAAGCTTTAAACAGATTACGTATGACTTCGAGAGCTGTGCGTTGCATTTGAATATTTTTCGCGAATATGATTGTGTCAGGAAATAAATTCCTGTTTAATGTCTCCTTTCGCGATTGAAACGAAAAGCGTATAATGCTAATTGCACGATTACAATTATCCTTTAGCCATCGAAAAGTTTAAATACCTAGATCTGAGTAGGTACGTTCTGGAGAAATGTATTCGGACAAACAGTAATCCCGAATCGTTTCCTATTGCTGTGAGCTTAAGCAGACCGTGTTCGGCTTAAAACTTAGTAGTACGTCATATGTGGTACGACGCTAACCGTAGCGGCGGTCGCATCGAGAAATTTGTACGAGTCCATAAGTAAAGCAACATTTATTTATACTTTACGGGAGAAAAGTATTCGGGCATTTCATTTGTACGTGTAATCATACATGTGATTTAAATCACGAATATTTGTAAAATCTTCATTTTATATTTTATTCTTCCTAGGATGGCGCAAGGGCAAAGTGTACCAAAAGGTATAAAAGAACAAATCATAAAAGCTTTAAATGACGTGGAATTCGTATCCAAACAACACGAAGCTGTTCAAAAAAAAATGTAGGGAAAAGGTGGGATAGTTGATCAGCGGGGATACATGATCTCATCAGCTTTTAAATAATGTTGTTAGAAGCTTCGATCTGATTTTCAACGATTTCAAATATATTATGTAAAAACAGCAATTTCTAGTCTATCAATGCTATTTATTGATTGAGCTAAATATTTAAGGTAAGTTTAATTTTTCATCTTTTTCAAATCGAGTGCATTGAGGGATACTTGATCAGTGTGTGAAGTGGGATAGTTGAACAGCTGAAAATGCCCCCAAAAAGAACCATAGAACAACTAATGAAACAGAAAAATACGGCAAAGAAAGTGAGAAGGGAAATCTTTTCTTCATCATCGTCATCTCAGGTGATATTTAAGTGAAATGACTCAAGAATGCATTTATGTTGCTTTATGTCATAGAGTTTAATTCTTAGGTTTTATTTGTTCAGTAATTCTTTCAAGTTTGTTATAGTTCACTTTCTTTTTATGATATTCCCTTTAATTTCGTGTTACCGCCGAAGATAATAAATATTTTTTAGAAACTTAATGTGTCATTTACTCTTAAAGTTCGCTGATCAAGTCTCCTTAACTTTCTGATGTTGAAATTCAGTCATTAAAATTAGTTCTCAGCTCTGAAATTTCTACAGGTATATCGAGAATCCTCTAAGAATCACAACTCACATAATTAAATACAAACAAAGCAAACCATTATCATTATTTTAATAAAATAAAAAAAGCAAAACTGTGATCAACTATCCCAACTTTCCCCTATGTAGTATTAAAAAACAATTTCAAGAACGGATTCACTTAGAGAATTTGTCTGATTGTGAGTGCGACCGACCACAAAAAAAAGCAACCTCGATTAGGCAAGCTTCGTGCAAGCGCAGTCGAAACTGACAAATTAAATTCCAGTGTACGTACAGTACAGTACGCAGTCGCTTAACATATTTTGCTTTGTGCAGACCGCATGGAGTGAAAGAGCAATTAATTTCTCCAAAGAAAAAAGTAGGGCGTGAGATTTTCACTGTCGAAAGCATGTTTAAGTTGTTTGGATCTGATGGAGTCCAGTGGGTTTCGTCGACAGAAAGGTAAAAGATTCGACGTTCGTTATCAAATTCCGTCGATCAAGCACAGAGGAGGAAGCATTGTGGTTTGGGGGTGTTTGTTTCTCTAGTCAAAGTGTTGGTTCTATCACGGCAAATAGAAGGTACGTATCGTGAGTAGGGAAAATAATTGGACATTCCATCGCGATAATGACCCGAAGCACACTTTTCGTGCCGCACAAAATTGGCTAACTCATAGCAACGTAAATGTGACTAAATGGCCATCGGAAAGCCTGGGTCTAAATCCTATAGAAGGCCTTTGGGGTTACTTAAAAAAAAGAGTGTAACTAATGAAAATTATACCTACTACGAAAGTAGGTTCATTTGAACCATCTGTTTGAAATACATATCTACTCCGGCGAAGAAGTGGCAGAGTATTCCTCCTGCCGCGATACAGAAGCATTTCGAGTCTACACTGCGTTCCATATAAGAGTGGACCAGCGCCCCTGCGCGCAGCCTCCATGGATCTGACACACGCGATTGGTCGTAGCACTTTCGCGATTGGTCGTAGGCACTTTCCCTGCTGGTTGACTACCAATCAACAGTGTGTCCCTGCGCGAAACAGGTATGCTCTAATGTGGAACGCAGTGTATACCTAATAGGACACGGGCAGTTATTGATTCTGTTACTTTGTCTCGTTGAATTATATCAGGAGTGTCGAACTTCCCCACTCCGAGAGCCGCGCGAGTCGGGCCCCGGGTCAGCCGGTTCCCCCACTTATTTTTCTCCAGGCGTTGCACAAGACCAGGGAGAGAGCGCGGCTCCCGGAGGAGAAATTCGTCAGAGCGAAGTAGGTGTGGAGGGGGCCGTTCTCCTACGGCCCTACGGAGCAGGCGAAGAGGAGAAGGAGCCACTGCGGCTCCCGAGCCGCTAGTTCGACACCCCTGAATTATATCAACGTTCATCTATTTTTATAGTTTCCTTAGGTATTTAAGCATTGCCCGAATACTCTCGCCACTCGCATTTCTGTTTATTCTCTTCAGAAGCTATATTTTATATTAAAATAATTTAATTATCATCCCGCCCTCTATAAACTATTCAATCGATTTAATGTCAATACATTGCACGATTTCCGGCACGTACAATGCAGGCGCGTGTTCCTAAGTCAAATCGGATCGTTTAACAGACTTTCGTAGCTAAGGATAATTGCGGTTCCGTGATTTCATGCAACGTAAAATGATCGCGTGCAATGTTAAATGATCCTCCGAAATGTTTAGCGGAAAGGGAGGACGCGCAATTTTCTTGATAGACAGGTCAACTATAGACGCTGATGCGGGATTAACGGTATAATTCATTTCAACGAGCAACCATAACGATCGAATCTTATTCGTCCACGAATTACGCGAGATATAGCTATGGCCTTAGAATTACAGTCAACAAGACTTTGTATCATTACAATATTGGTGTTCAATTACAGTTCACGTTATTTCCGTCCGTTCTCGGCTGCTTCCTAGTTTAATTAAAATTATACACTAATTGGCCTCTTACCACTAACGTTAAAACGTATTTCTAACATTACTACCGTTATCACTATCGATTAATACGCTATTCTTAACGATCCCTAAGCACGTAAGCTTTCCAGCAAGAAACTGAATATCTTAACGACGCGTGAATAGTTCCAAAGAAACGTGACCCTGAAAGGATAGAGACGAAAGAGTAGCAGAAGAGTTAGACCATCCTTGGTTATACCTTATACCTATGATATTAAAAATTGGGAATTTTTGTTTATAGTAATAATTACGGTGTCGATTAACGACGATCGAACCAGCTATCTCGTGAGAAATCTACGTGTATCGGAATCTTGGTATTCAGCTGGTACCTTCGTTCCTACCGATATTTACAACCGTGTCGTTAGTGTTGAAAATGCTTCCTTGTCCTACTGTGCCCCGATGGAAAGAAGTCGGTCGAGAAACTCTAGGGTCCGAACATCAGGTCCGAATAGTACATCCCTATTGGCCGGCGCGATAACGTCGACGAATACAAAGTAAGCAAACGGGACACGGGCGGGGAGAGCCAATGCGAGCGAGGGATCCCTCTTGCCCCTGTGACATTTCAAGCGACTTCTTTCCATCGGGCCACAGTACTTGGTCAGATTACTTTGTAAATGCCAATTAATGAGCTGTCGAGTCGATCTGCGTCGTGCGAATATTTGTGCACCGTTTCCCACCGTTATTAGCAGAGTCATACACCCCTGCTTACAAATATTATATAATAACATTGGGTAATAAATATTCTATACACGTACACGTGTATATGGAAATACGTAACATTTACGTGTAAGAACAAAATGTGGATATAATATTGAGTATCGATGAGCGCCGATTAACTTTCAGCATTCCATTACCATTAATTATAACGATTAATCATAAGAGAGTGTTATTATCTATACAGTACGTGGAATTTAGCGGTAAGCGGTTTTTAAGCATGACGAGTCTGAGTTTGAACACTGCTACGGAGAAATTCGTTTCTATAAACGAGGTTGTACATTCTGGTAGTTATTCATACTTTCAGTTTAATATATGTATGCTTGGTTACATTGGGCTGCTATCTCGCTATCGAGACAGCGCTTAGGGGAGAAACAGAAAAAGCTTTTAAACTTTACTGCAATCGGAATAAAAATGTCCGCCCTCTCAAGGCCACTACCAGGCTACCCCCTTTCTTCCCCTCTCGTTTCCCGCGAAAAACTGCAGGCCTAGGCTTGTTGTTGTTTAAGGGGTCAGTTCACTGTGAAGTTGTGAAAAGTTGTCTTTTTTTAGGATTTATTTTTTAGTAAACGGAATGCCCAACGTAAATAATTTGTTGTCTACTTATTGATACACTTATTGACAGTATAAAAAAATCTATTTTAAATTTTTAACAATTTTTTAAATATATATATATATATATATATATATATATCACACTGATGTAAACGCCTTGAGAAAACGATGTAATGCTGGTGCATGTAATTCCGGGAAAACGACGCATCTGAAAGAAAAAATTCAAAGTGCGTTGTAATCATTATAAGTGTGTTTATCGCCGGAACCAGGAGGTTTGAAATTTAAGTGTCGAAATATGGGGAATCTTTCAATCATTTTGCCCTGTAAAAAGTATGAAATGGTTAATGAAAAAAGGTTTCCGTGGTCCCGGCCATAGCCACTGATGTGCTGAATATCGTTTAAAAATTTCAAATTGATTGGTCAAATAGTATTTTTGCAATCACCTGCACCAGTTGCAAAAAATGTTGTTTTGAGATAATTGCGTTTTAAGTGTTAAAACAAATTAAAAAAAATCTTTAAATTTTTTTTTGTATAATATAAGAGTAGCTTAATAAATACCAAAAAGATTTGTTGCATTATGTGTTGTATCTGCGGAGAAAAAAATCTTTGAAAATAGCATAATTTATTTTTCAAACCGTCACAGTGGACTGCTCCCTTAAACAGCAAAGAGACGCGGAGATCGTGCCCGTGGCGCTTCGCCGTCGTGGAAGTGGCTCTAAATGGCCCGTTGAATTGTAAATACGGTCACCAGTTCTTAACTTTTCACTGAATTGCGTTTAAAAATAGACATATGCATAGCAATGTAAGCGAGCCTTTAGTTATTGTGTATCCTTCCCGGCGTTTAATGCTAATTAAAGCAGTTAATTATTAGTGGCTGTAAGCACATTCAAAACACTTTCAGCTTTGTAAACAAATAAATCAATGATTTCATTCGAAGTTACCGGCACGAATATTGAAAACGCGAAACATATGTAATACGTATAACGGGTGGGTTTGTTTATATTTATATGTAACATTAAATATAAATTATTGTTGATGTTAATAAGGCTATTATTATTAGTATTAGTATTTTATTATTATTATCATTATAATCATCATCGTCATCATCATCATCATCATCATCATCATCTGCCATTATTTATATGTAATATTAAATATAAATATAAATTCGTATTCGAATCGAAAATATTCTAGTCAGAGTTATCTAGGTATATCAAAATTACATTAGTTGCGTTTAAAATAAGTTAACGGTCCCTCTTTTCTTGTTTGTTCTTGGCTTAAAATTTCAATTAACAACTAACCAATTCTCTTAATTAAAGCTTTGTTTTGCGCTTGCGTTTGTTTGACTCATCACATATCACTATTGACGCCTCCCACAACGATGACTGCCATAATTAGGAATGTTCCATCTCTCCACTTGCTTCATGATAAATTCAAGCAATGAAAGCTTGAAATTGTATGAAATACTGACAGAAGGAGCAGAGATGAAGAAATAATTAATTACATTTATTACTCGAGAAATATTAGTGTTCTTGTCAGGTCAGGCGAATACATCTATTCTCCCATTCATTTAAGAAGGAACCCGTTTCGCGCATGTAGAATGAGCTCATTGGCTCCGAGAAAGGGTTGGTGGGGGTACAGCCAATGGTGGCTTCTCCCGGCACCAATGAGCGTCAACCTGCGCAGAACCGGTCTAAATTCGTCGGTCGGCAGGTTCCTTCTTAAATGACAGGGAGAATACGTAGCATAGAAATCATAATTAACCCTGGAACACAAATTCTCGTCAACTTTACGACTGCTATTTCTTCATTGTCGCGTAGAAATCATCTGGACACCCCCTAGGACGTTGTTTCTTGAGTACCCTTCCACTTTGCACAGGCAAATCTTGCAAGTATAATTTGCGATAGTGAGCTAGCTCTTCCGAGCTTGTAAAGATCAACTTAGTTTTCGTTTGAATAAGGATAAATTTAACTTTTATAAATTTATATTCTTGTATTCTATTCGCTAAACTGTGCTATTTAAATATTAATTCACATCAAATTTTGTCAGCAATTACGTTATTCTTTTTCGCAAATTTTAGATATCTGATTTACTAAATGTAAGAAAGTAATTTCTCGGGGTAAATAACTCTCCAGCGTTCTAATGTCACATTATAGTTAAATATCCGAATGTCGTCGAAGTAACAAGTGTTTGCGTTCCAGAATTAAATCTAGAGAAAGAGAATGCATTATTTTGAATGTTATGATCGGTGTCAGATAATTTTAACATATCTGCGGTAGAGAATCAGGTGAAAAGAAACTTTAGAAAAAGAGAAAAACACAGAGAACAATTAGGAAATGGTAAAAATGAATTATTTGAGAAGATATTTCAATTGTACACTTCCACGAATGTATGTACCTATATGAAACTAGAACGGCAAACCTTCGTGCGTGTTTTGATTTAAATATAAAAGACTTTTCAACGTACAAAAGTTTGCAAAAGCATTACGAATTTTATGCGAGGTAGAGAGAATGTGTTTGTAATTTAAGAAACGAAGAATAATCATAAGTTTCCATGCGATTGTCGCGATTCAGAAATTCTATCTTTGATAATTAAGCTCTCATCAACGTCAATTAAAATACGCGGAGATTAAATTAAAATTTTCATAGTGAATTGATTAGATTAAGATTCAGTTGCAAAATAAATTTGCAATCACATTTGCCAATAACGGAGTATAATCATTGCCTTCAGGTTCTTACAAGACAGGGATAAACCCTTTTTCTGTTCACTCATGAGTTGCAAAACTAATCCCCGTTGACATTTGATAATATTTTTGTGAAACGTATGGATTTTCATTTCCACCGTAAACACAACGTTGACTAATTCCGGAAAAAGAACTATTTCACTAGTTTCTCAGTTGTTTTCGCAGCAACAATTCTGAACATTTGATTTTTCACGAAGCACTTCTAAAAGGTCTGAGAAATTTGGTCATGGTGGTTCTGAAGTTCGAGATCGAGTCAAGATCGAATGCTCACAAGTGAGGTCAGTAAACTTCCCCAAGATACCCCCAACTCAATGTTGCTCGGTCAGACTTTGTGCCACACAGTGTTGAGCCGTTAGCACATTCCGAGTGACTAAACGACCATCTACTAATAATCGATTATTCTTTGAGAATTTGGCCCCCTCTTCTCCAACCCCTAACAGAATCTATGAAGTGGAAAGTCGGTTTCCCTCGAGAGGAATGAAAATCAACTCTTTTCTTTTCCCATAAGAATGGAGTAGAAAGCAATAGCTCAGTGTCTCCCAACCTTTTTTTAAGCCGCGACTACCTTTTATAATATTCAAATTACCTGCGACCCTTCCCTCCCCCCCTTAAAGGTAGGGTAAATTTAAGAAGGTAAAGGAAACAAATTAACAATATGTTTTCAGATTATAATTCTAGCTGAATAATATAAAAAAATAAACAAAAAGACTGAGGCGACCCACCGGTTGGGAATCACTGCAATAGCTACTATAAAACCATTGAAACTCATTCAAACATTTCTCAATAATGTTTTTTAGCGTGTAAAAGGTATTCCAACTCAATTTGCAATTCTACACTTTGCAATTTGTATTTGTGCGTCAAGTTGCATTTACAACAGTTACCATATCTATACCGTATCACTAATCAATAGAAATTACTGATAATTTTTTAATTGAGCAATGGGTTAAAAATTCTGTTCAAGAAATGATAATCGAGATCTTGCGCAGTTCAGGGGAATTGTTTAAGGGGTTACGCCACCCTGAAAGTTTTGAAAACACGATTCTTTTTTCTTTGCATTTTCTTATTACGTGAAGTTTTAAGAATAATTTGTCATTGTAGACGCAAAAATTCCTCAAAATAGCCGAGTTATAGGCTTTCAACGAGGCGCGGATGTCGATATTCCGCAGCAGGTAGCGACCATTCTACTTTTCTTCTTTTGCGTTTTTCTCGAAACTACATTTTCAAAGATGACCTATCAAATATCTCCAAAACTATTTGTCCGATTGAGTTCAAACTTGGCACGCATATTCTTAATGGTATTATCTACGTTGTAGCATATCAGTTTCCCCATCCTACACCCCATTCGTATATAATTAATGGTTTAAATTTGTTTTTCCATGTGAAAAACGTATAATTTTTTTCACTTTGCTCTCATTTGTGCAATAAATTTTTTTTTCTCAAATCCCTATGCTGCATCGTAGGTATTTTATTAAGGAACACGAAAATCATCGGGTTTTTGATTTCAGACGAACATGTTCGTTATTATTTGTTACGTTAGTCACGCGTGTAACGGCGGACGAGCTTCGCGGGAGAACAAATAACTCGGTCATTTTTTAATATTTTTGTACAGTATTTATACAATATATGCACTAATACATGCTCTACCCATAAGAAGAAAATAAATAATTTTCAACCTCATAGTATCAGTAAAAAAAATTCGTCTAGTTTAGTGCTGTTTCGAGCGCCTCAGGGTGGCGTAACCCCTTAAAGGGAAGGGATACGATTTTGTTTTACGAATGCCATTCTTACAAAATCAATAAAAGATTCTTATCGAACAATTGTCAATATTCTGCTAACATTAAAAACACATATGCCGTACCTAATATGGAATAGGTATCCAAATATGGAACACTGACATCAGGTGCAATATTTCCATGGAAAACAAACATTAAAAAAAAACACACGTAGCTTCACAAATACAACAACATAAAAAGTAGAAAAAACGCAAACAAACATGGTGAAATAATAATAAAAAAATACGAAAAATACGTCAAATTTACAGAAACCGTCAAAAGTTTTCGAACAGCAGCAAAACAAAACGATCTGGCCATGCCACTAACGTTCGCCCGACTGACTGTTCACAACGCGTGCAATACCGGGGTGAGTGATTGAGTGAGTGAGATAGTCTCCATTCGATTCACAGATATTCATTTCTCAGATTTTGAGAAATGGCACTGCATAAGGCGAATGTCCCAATTGCTGCTGATTTAAGAAGCAACTCGTCATAAAGAAGGTGTGAAAAATTGGTTTGTGATGAAAATTTGCAAAGTAATCGATTAATTCTTTAATAATAAATCAACCAATTGAAAAACCATTTAAGAAAGATATTTCAAGATGTTTAACTATCAGTAATCTGTAATTAAATATATTATGACGTATGTGTTGCCCCAAGCTTTTAAATAATTTAGAATTATTTTGTTGCAACTATAGCACAAACGTAACGCATATAATAATAAGAAAAATACGAAATCAGCAGAAATGGGGGCATGAGCAGAAATTGGGACACATTCACCTTATTAAATGTATTCCATATTAGGCATACTATTCCATACTTGACTGTTTTCCTCTAACAAGTAATAAAAATGTATTAACAGCCCGTTTAGTCTGTTTTTATAAACCTGCGGCTGACAGTTGCTTTCTTCTTCTTTATTTTATCATTAACTATTACTCATGCCGTTCTGCTCTAGCTGTCTTTCTCAATTTTTTTTTTAATATTAACAGACCAAGTGAATACGAAGATACGAACAATAACAGATTCTGTAATAATAACGTTGACGGCACCGGGTATGCAAGAACACCAAAGAAAAGCCTGTGCGTACAGTATCTTATTCGAATAGAAATATTGTTTTTAGAGTCAACACGGAGCGAGTATAAAAATTTTGCATTCCTCCCACGAAACAGAGAACAGATTCGTGATAGGAAAAATTAATAAATTGCGTAAGAATCATGATCGCGAAAATCTTTTTCTGCGTTCAAATTACACTGCACGCGTGCAGGATTAATTACACAATTGAAATCGAGGGAGCAGAGTGTCTTGTGGAGTTCCGATAATCGTAGGCAGTCGCGCGTAGTCTGTTTGTAATGAAAGCTGGACTGATCGATAAGCACGACAGATGGGGCAGCCTAGGCAATTTTTATGCTTAACATTGACACACCGAACGATTTATCGTTCAATCGTGGAATGTGCGATTTAATAACGGACACGAACGACCGATCCGGAGCGTGATTAATCGCCAGCCTGTAATGATTTCGAACGGTGATTCGTTGTACGTATTACGGGTGTAATACGGGCTATTTCCTGCCATTGAACTGTCGTTCCTGTTGCTCGCAAAGAGGAGCACGGTGTGTCGACGAACCTCTCGCTCTTACCGTCCAATCGTTTCTACCGTGTCCGTTCAGAATGCCCGAGTTCGGTTGAAAAATTCCGAAAATAAAAACGAAGGGGTAAATAGAGATGGAAAATTGGAAAAGACGTTGCGACTGATAGAAGGTGCATCCCCACCAGTAAAACCACTTAGAGTTCAGTTGCGAACACTAATGACAGTTTTAGAATGCTATTGTAATTTTTTTTTTTTTCTACTAAAAACTCGTCGTTATTCGAAAGCTTTTGTCGAAATGTTCTCCTCGTCTCTGCGGCAGTTAAACGGGTTAAAGGAAGTTAGAAGAACCCCTGATTTTGCTTCTATTTTAGGTGTGATTGAAATGACGGCAAAGGGGACTCGTAGGAGCTAAAAGTTTGCGTTTATATCGCTTCCTTCCCCACGCTTCAGCGCTGGGAAGCCACAGAGATCGATAGCGAGCTGTGAGGCCAGAAACAGACGATGCGGTTCGAAATAATGGAACTTAATTCACCAATGTCACTTCAGCGATTGTCCTATAAAGATTGTTCAGGGAGTTATACGGACAGGGAAGTTTCTGTTCGTTTCTAATTGTTTAGGTGGACTCCGCACCACCGAGGTCCCTATCATAGTTCAGCGCAATGATGGAATACCAACGGGAATACTTTCACTTGCATGTTTCCGCAAGCTCAGGGAATTTTGTGAGGAACGTACACGTTTTCTTCCACAGTGCAGACTTAGTACGAGTTACCTTGCAAATTGATAAGGTTACACCTTATACTCTAGTCTTTTGATTACCTCTATCAGTGATATTGTAATTTCCTTACTACTCATATTCAACACAATACGCGAAGGAATTGTAAGAATAATGCTGTTTCAATATCGGGAACTGTTAAATCTGTTTTTTTTTTTATATATCGTAAACTGGGGTGACTTTGCCCGCCGGGGTGACATTGCCCAGTTTTCGGAAAAACTTCATTTTATTTTATTGGGAAGTAATTGGAACATATGGTGTTTCGTAATCGATAGCAATAATTTCTCCAAGGTCAAACGAAGAGAACAATGGCGAATTCAATCATACGGTAATTTTTCAGTCTGAGTAAAAAATTGCACGAACAAAATGTTTTTGCCAAGTGAATATCGTGATCTCCGAACTTTGTGCTGTTGAGGGAAAGTGAACCGTAAAATATCGTGCCAAATTGTTAAATTCGTTAACAATACGCCCGGCCAGGACTGGTACATGGGCTTCGTGAGAAGACGCAAAACGGAACTGACCGAAAGAAGGTGTCAAAATATTTCGAGAGCGGCTGTTGGTGTCGAGACGGTTGTAAAATATTTTGACCACTTAGAGGAAACGTTTGAAGGCGTCCCGAAAGCGAACGTAATTACGACGAGACGAATCTTAACGACGACCCAGGAACGGAAAAAACGTGTTTTCGGCGTGGGGTGAAATACCCAGAGCGCATTTTAAGGCTTTGTAAATAATTTTTTTTTTTAAACATATGCCTTGATAATACTAGTCTTATGTATCCATTAGAATAAGAACGATTGCCCAATCATAACTGAATAATGAATTTTAGGCATGTTTTCACTGAAAAATTTGACGTAGGCAAAGACACTCCAACTGGGTGGGTAACTTTGCCAACCATGTTTTTGGCATTTTAGAACCGTACGTTTAAGTAAAGAATATTTTTTAAAAGCCTATTTAAATCTACACGCCATCTACCGTATACTAATATTTTTCAACAAAGAATTTAATGCACTTAGGAGTGCTAAAAAAATTATTTGAAGTTCAAAAGTAGGCAAACTCACCCCAGTTTACGGTGCCGGTGAAAATAACAATTCTGTTAAATTTGGTATTATCTTGTCTATAAATCCTTAATTCCCTTGGTGAATCTGCCATTCTTTCGCGTGCAACACCATCTTGAATCGAAAGGGTAGCGTTGTAACGAACGGACAATTTTCTAAATAGAAGGTAACTAAATCTCTTTAGACAGTCTTCGTAATTTGTTGCTCGCAAATTCTCACATTCTCTTTCAAATTACGGATATCTGCCTATACAGAATTCCATGCGGAAGGTTTGGAAATGTTGCGTCTATTAATCACACTTCGTTAGACACTATTCGCCGTCAATAAATGATACTTGAAGCAGTCAGTTGCAGCGCAAATCGCCTTTTTCCTGTTCAGAAAGATACAATGATTTATTCCATCATCCACAGAAGAGAAACATTCAAGAGGAAAGTCCATACGAACTTACCACGTTCCCTGCTAGATCAGGAGTGTCGAACTTCCCCACTCCGAGAGCCGCGCGAGTCGGGCCCCCGGGTCAGCCGGTTTCCCCCACTTATTTTTCTCCAGGCGTTGCACGAGGCCCGGCAGGGAGAGAGCAGGCGTGGAGGGGGCCGTTCTCCTACGGCTCTACGGAGCAGGCGAAGAGGAGAAGGAGCCACTGCGGCTCGCGAGCCGCTACTTCGACACCCCTGTCCTAGATCGATCGATTAAATTCGCAGCTTTATATCCGAATATGTTTGATCGCACGTAGGTACATACAATTTGTTCAAAATTGTTTAAACGCGAGACCGACTAACCACTGGTGCCACGTAACCATCAGAGGATGTTTCACGCGATGGAAGAAGGTACGGAATAATGGTACTGATTCCGTCTTCTCTGCAACGTATTTTCCTGTCTTTTTTTTTGTTTTTTTTTCTTTTGTTTTTGGTCCCGTCACGGCAACGAATATGAACAGAAACATCCGAATCACAGCAATTTCCAGTGGGCGTGCTGAAGGAATTAAATGCACTCGAGTACTTCTCCGTGAGACCTTTTGATCTTTCGTCTTACTCTCTCAGTTTTCTCATCTTTTCCTCTCGCGCTGATACGATTTCGTTGCGAGATTACTTATCGCATGTCCGGGGATTCGCTTTATGAAACGGTGTTGGCACAAAATGCAACCCTTCCCCCCCCCCCACCCCCCCCCGTGTTTGTTCGTCATTCCGTGAAATTCAGTTCTAGGCAAATGAATGGTTACAGCCTCGTGTCAGGTTGCGGTGAGCATTCGAGCCTTACGTAAAAACTTGAAACGCATCAACAGTCTATTTTGATTGATAAGTGTTCTACAATATTGTCTCTGAACGTTCGCCGGTCGAGACACATTATTAGATGGCACGGACGATGGTGTTTTTGTTTTTATATAACAATCAGAATGCCGCTCGGTAACAACTAGGCGATGACCATCGAAGGAAGAGTGTGGACCAATATTCTTCAAGCTCTGCGACAAGGCTCGCTTGTGATTAGTATGCGTCTACTTGGCGCATTGTGACATGTGCGCCGGATAAATCAGTTAGGTGATCCGCTAATTCTAAGAGACTTAATGGTCCGTTAACGGGACGAAGCCAGACGTAGGTTATTTTAGAAGAACGCTGGCGAATCACTGAAATGATTCCCGCGGCTCACCAGACGAACTTTCGAGAGTCAGAAAGTGGGTAGAGACCCGGGCCCTCCACTATTTAGGAGAATTCTTGTAACCCATTAGAACCCTTAGTTTGGCTCCCACTAGCGCTCAAGTATCACTACAAGGGACACTCAGGTGAAGAACACACTGCTGACGCTCACGAGGCACGTATGTATTTAAGTACATACATCAGCACGATCAACTACGCTCAAGGTAGGTACCTCAGGAACTTCGTGTGTCTTCCGTAGCTTGGAAACCCTGGCACGTTCTACTATTATTTCGTTCGTTTCATCCGTTTACGCACCTAGTCCACCATTAGGCTTAATAACTTTTTCTTCTCAATCTTGTGCTTTTAATTATTTTACGAATTTGCGTCTTCTGATGTAAAGAAACGTTCCTCCACCCGAATGTTTCTCGGTTAAATAATTTTACAGTGTTCAAAAGAGGTGGTAATCTCATGGTGAACGATTTGGATAATAATAACAGTTTGAATATGATTTTGTCCTGATACCGGGTACATTTCGGATTTTTTGATTTCGAAACCACCCAGAAAATATCGAAGGAAATAAATGTGATTGAGCAGTTTTCTTACTGTTGCAACGCTTTGGGCAAAAATTCTCCCGCCAGAATGCGTTAAGTGACACACACCGATTTTGATCAAACTTATATAGCAGCGCTGTCCAAGGTCGCTCCCGCGGGAACTTGGGGTTCTCCCACTCTTCTCCGCGTTGCCATAGCAGTCTCCTTGACAACGGAGGCATGCTGCGCGAAAGAAAGATGGGAAGGGGAAGCAGGCACGCGAGGGCCCCCCCCTATGCTGGACAGCGCTGTTATATAGGATGTACAGTTGATTTCGGTTACGCTGATAATTTCAGGGCCCGGGGAGTATCTCTTATTCGGTGAGGCAGCCGAATGTCACACCTCCGAAGAATGTCAGGTTCCGCGTTGCTCACCGAATCTTCAAGAAACTGGCACCAATCGATTCCCAGTGTTTTCCCGATCAAAAGACACGAAATTCCATGTAAATCGGATTATTTTTAACGGAGTTGACTTTAAATTCTGCCAATTATCTTGTTATGTCATTTCGCGAATTATAGTCCGATTTACATGGATTTTTGGTGCCTTTTGTTCGGGAGAACACGGGGAATCGATTGGTGTCATTTTGGTGAAGATCCGACGAGAAATTCGGAACTTGACATTCTTCCCTTCTTAGTGGATAGTGCTATCCTTGTCTTTTAAAGCATCATTGTTCTCGGGCGTCTAGCGCTCGGTTGCGAGGGTCTCCCACATCCTAATCCTAAGTGACTAAGATATGGCAATGGGAATGAGTTTTTTATCAACCTAACCAAGGAAAAATTATCAGCTTAACCGCGGTACACAGTAGTTTCTTAACAACTGTTTGATAGTCAAAGTTCGGAGTAGAAAACATATTCGTCTCAGTATCACAGAAATTATGCGGTGTAAAAGAGAATCGTGCATTTTGCGATAACAAATTCAACGACATTAAGCAGGCTACTAAAATGCCAGTGAGAGAAAAATACGTGTGAATTATTTTCTGGAAAACTACATACCCAAGTAACCTGCATTATGTAGTTTGTGAAAGTTTGTTGAAATCGGCGTGTGTAAATGATGCGTAAAGGACTTTGTAAAGGGGAAATCCCACGGCGCGGGGGTCGATGAGCCACGCGCCGTGGGATTTCACCTTAAGTGTAGCGCGAGCTGAGCTTCTTCTCCGATATAAGTACTCGCGTTTAAAACAACGTAACCATTCTTTTTTGCTGAGTTTGAGTGTTGCTTGAGTGACGCGATCTCTTGAAGTCTTGAGGGCTGCTGGGAATCAAGTTTTAGGCCGGCTAGGGCTCTCGTAATACATGCATACAAAAGAAGCCTGGCAATTGGCTGGAATCATTGTTTCAACAACATCGTCGCAGCATATCAGAAGTCCCACTGCAACACTTCAACTGTTTACATTTTGGAGGAATCTCAACCGAATTCACCGTTTAATGATACTTAGAGCCCTATGTTATGACGTGGCACATACCCGCTCGTAACTTATCAGGACTGCAAAGTGCATCTTTCTATTTCGTCAACAGTTCCATCGCAAATCGCTAGTTAAATTGATTCCACATTTATTATTAGTATATTCGTAGTATATCTGTGTGTTGGTATATCTCAATAGTCAAAGGAAAAATTCATGAAATTTATACATATATATATATATGTAGAAACGTACGGTTTGCAATATATTGTTAATCGACAAACGAGAGTTTGATCACGTTGCAAAGCTTTGTTCGTCACTTTTAGAAACAATAAGATAACATCTTCAACATCTATCTTTTTCCCCCAAATTGTTCGTTTATATACTTTTATTTTACTACTTCCAATATCTGAGTTAACGGTAAATATTTATATTACGTGTATAGGTACTACTTTCCATTCAGTTATTATAGATATCTAAATAATGTTAAGATTTCACAAGTACATACTGAGCCAAAAGACTCCAGAATTTTCGTTGTCTGCGCCCTCGTGCCATTGTCGTATCAATCTCCATTACACATACCTATGCATGTGTCTTCGTTTCGTTTTTCCAAGTGGAGTAATGTGATGTTAACAAAATGGTATAATAGTAGTTATAATATTTCTTAAGTTACTGTTGCTAGCGCAAATACGACTGCTAAGTTTTTTCTGAAAAGTGTAGAAACAATAAAGATTTTATTTGGTGTTTCGGTCGCGCTATTTCAAAGATACTTGAAATAAGGCAAACGTGATTAGACACCAAGATGGCAATAATATCAAACAGTGACACGACACTGACTAATATGATTTATGCTTGTCAAAGAGAAACTAACGTACAAAAGATACATAGCTGATAACAATAGCACGGGGACCCAAGAAACGAAAATTGCTGGATGCTCGCTTATTTACATGTTTCGAACAGCTAACATTCATACAGATTAACTATCCAGTAAGAATACAATTCGCGTGTCTGTGAATTATTTGTGTGACTGTGTGCTCAATATATTTGAGAAATATGTCATATATATTATATATGCATGTAAAACGGTTCTTTAAAAAGTTATAGGTAAAAAGTCTTCAACGTACGAAAAAGGTACGAATATTAAAAGTAAAGTTTCTTAGGAATAAGAAAATCAAAAAGCTTCAGGATATTGGTTACTGAAATATCTACGTTGCCGCTTGTTCGTGCCGTTAATGTTTTATCACCTTTTGAATAACCATGCGAAATTAATGTGATCACGGAAGCGAGCTTCGCAATTTGAAGACACCCAATAGAAAGAATGCTGAATAATAAATAAATATGTTATTGCTTGCTTCTAGTTCTTCCAAGAGCATCTGCAAATGAAATGACAGAAAGATTGGAATAAAATATCTACAACCACGTCGTTCGTTTGGGTTCTTTGTAGCTTTTTATTCTCACTATTTGTACCCCGTCTCTTCAGATAAATTTCAATTATGTTTTATCCAGGTGATGATAGCCGAATTTTTTTAAACCACTCAAAGGCATCCCTTCCATGCGGCATAATTCAATGAGCATGTTATCAATTTCGACACTGACTGAGTGATTCCAATTTTACCAGCGCAAAACTGAATGTACATATTCTGCAACGCACGCGGGGTACTGGCATTAGGTAGACAAGCAGAAAAGACTGCTGAGACTACCTTAAGGGGGGCAGACCACTGTAAAGGATCGGAAAAATCGATCGTTTCTTTTTCACACTTTCTGAAACACGCACGTTTCAAGAATGCGCTCTCCAAAGTTTACGAAGAAATTCGGCAAAACTGACGGAGATATAGTATTTTCCGTGAAGCGGTGTCAAGCGCGCGACTGAGCCGCGCGGAACTTCGAACGCGTTGTTTTCCTTAGAACGACATTTTTCAACCGCGTTGACACATCTGTGAACAGAGAAAACGTCCAATTGACATGAGCGCAAAGGCATCTATTGTACGAAAAACCCGTCGCTATTACGTGACGATCGGTTTTTTATTATCAATTAACGACCTGCTTCTATTGTTTTTATCAACATTTCCCCAATTTTGTACCCCGAAAACGTGATTTTTCCTCAGTGGTCCGCCATTTTGTAATTTTTTGCGATTTTGACGTTCTTTGATCGTCACGTAATAGACGTAGGCTTCTAGTTTCTAAATATTTTTCTCTTTTCGAATTCGGATTAACCATATGGCCTGGACACTGTCAAGGGGACAAGCACGATTTTGCCGCAGCGCACATTTTGACGAAGAGTATACAGGAAACGGATTTATGAATTTGATTGAAAAAAATTGTTCTCACCCTTCGATATGTACACTATCAACTATACTAAGCAATACATTGATTTACTTGCGTCGTTTGGTTGAAATAAATTCCCGAAAACACCCTTACGTTTCGGACCGTTACAGTGGTCTGCCCCCATAAGGGGAGGTTCCGGTCTAAAAATCGATCTTTCTTATTCCATTTTTCGAATGTTCAACCTTTTAGGAGTACGTGTTTAAAAGGATTTGTTGAAATTCGTAAAGTTCCCGAAGTTATAGGCATTTGAGTAGCGGCAAATGCATGGGCAACAACCGACCACTCGGCGCCCACGTAAAGCTTTAGACGCATTTTTCTTGAAACAGTGTTCTCAAAATCAGTGGAGCCTGTACCTTCAAAAGTTATTATCCGATTCGACTGAAACTGTTTTATTTTAAAGAATATACTTCTGGTTCGTAGATAGGCCAGTAAAATGAAGAAAAAAAATGAAAATTTATAATTTTTAAGGGCGTTGAGGACGAAAAATATAGGGAAAACATGATTTCAAACTTCAAGTGTCGTTATTTTCTCAAACGATGTCATTCTTGTAATTTTTTCTGCTCCAGTCCACGAGTGAGTTTCGTGCCCTTTAATAATCTGGCATTTTTTTTTATTTCAGACCAATGATTTATGTGCTACAGGTTCCACCGATTTGGATGATTTCTTTGACGCCTCGACTTTAACGACTCCCCAGTGCCGTCTGCAATGATTAATTATAAAGAAAATAAATTTACTTCTATAGTTTGACATCCTTAATAAAATGCAACACGTCCCATTAAATTATATATATTAGTTTTCCTTTAATTAATTCCTAAAGATCGCCTATTTGTATGGGCTTTAGACCGGAACAGCCCCTTAATACAGGGCCAGGCAACGCGCAGCAGCCCATGGGCCGCATACGGCCCGTTCCCCCACTTGCCTACTCTGCTGGGCCGCAGGAGAACGACCCCCACCATATTCTTTTAACTCCTACACTGTGCGCCGTACCTGTACATGACCGCACTCGTAGGAGCAAAAGGAAGAGACCGGTGGGGGAACTGGCTGTCTGGTAGTGGGGACCATAGACATATATAGACGGAGCGTAAACTGAGGGGGGTGTACGATTCGCGGTAAGGAAAGCGAGACAGGGTAACGCAGTGGATACGCATGCCGAATGCTTCCGAAGCTAACCCGACGTGCCTCTATCTGACTTCTGCCTTTTCCCCTCCACACCTACCATTCCCCTCGCCGATAACCCCAGTTTCTGCTCCGTCTATACATGTCTATGGTGGGGACTGTGCGGCCCGCGACGGCGAACAAGTCGCTCGGCCCTGCCTTAATACGTACAGGCTCAAAGTCCCAAAGGAAGCAACATTCAGAATGTCGTTGGAACGGGATTGTATAAAATGAAGATCCTAAACCCTCAACCTGACAATTCGAATTTAATCCCTATAAACATCACTTTCTGGAGTCTATAAGCGTAACAAATTAAAACAGCTGTCGAGCAATGAGCGAGAGAAAAAAAGTTCTTTGGCCCTTATCATTAGAATCAAACTCTCCTCTTCTGTCTGTCTCTCTACATCTTTCGTATTGTATCTAAGCACTCACTTCTAGTCTCTCTCTTTCACCCCCACCCCCCTCTCTGTTTCTACATCTATCAAGAAGAAGCAGAAGCGGTGGACGAATGATTCCGTACTGATGGATGCGCGTTAGAAAGTACGTTCGGACAGTAGAAAAACACTCCCGGAATAAAAGGTTCCCTTAGTGGCGCAAAGGTATTTTAGTATATTACCCTTGTCTTTGATGTTCCCTAGAGTAATTGACATGAAGATACTTATATTTTACACGTTGCCTCTGTTTCTACAGCAAGCCTCGAAGATCCCATCTCGCTGAAGTCGTTCGAGAAGAAAACAAAGGAAGTGCGAAAGAGGAGCGAGTGTTGGCAAGAACCGGCATTCTTGTTCGCAAAAACGAAGGTACGATAATCACGTGTAACAAGCCGTCGCTCATTGGCCTCGAAAGCTCTCATACTTTCCTCCCTCTCTTTTCTTTTCGTGTCCGCGTTGTTTCTCATTGCTTCCTACGTCGAAACGTCCACCGATAAGCTTTCGAGTTACACCTGACGAACGGACTGCTCGCACGACAGAGCTACCCCATAAGACGCGCACACACTGGCAGTTCGATGTAGCACGATTATCCGAATGAATTTGAAGATGAACTTCCGTAGATTCGCAGAGCAGGTGACACTTCTCACTAACGGTGCACAGCAGACCAATGCCGAGTGCCAAGCACGCGTTCTCGCGAGCATTGATCAGTCCCCGCTTCGTATCGGATAATTTGTATGCAACAGAATAATTGTACACCATTACCACGTTCGGCACATAGGAGTTTTTATGCGGCTGAACGAAAAAGATTAAAAAAATAAAAAAAATACAAAAATGAATCAACGAAATCCTGATTTTCAACGTTTATTCAATTTGCGCACAGTTCGGCCATAATAATAGTGGTTATAAAAATACCAATATTCTATAAAAAAATAGTACTAATTGTAAAAAGTACTCCGGTCGTAATAAATTATAGCTGCCGCGTGCAGGCTGCAGTACGCTCGTTTGCGGACGTATGCGTTGCAATTTCGAACGAAACCTCCCTTTCTCTTTTTCGGGCTTGCAAGCGAAATGTGTCAGTGTTGTGTCGTTTATTTAATCGCCGCACTTCTACGCCGAGAGATATTTTATAATGTAACTTACTTTCTACGAAACCCGCTTGCTTCCTTGACGGTTGTAAAACCAACGAAACTCGCTGTAACACAATGTTGCGGCCGCGTTTCCGTCGGGTTCCGCCGCTACAAATAAATCTGCCGCGTTGTCGTTAACAGCATCCACTGTTCCGCGCAGCAGGGAATCATTAGATTAAACGACGGCGGCGGCGGCGACGGCGATACACAAATGTCGCCTTTGTGCGGACGTCGCGTGTCAACTTCTGTACTGAAAGTCTTACAACTTGGCCGTCACCGAGACGGATCGGTTAACTCGAGTAACGATCAAGCGCGACACACGCGACAGCAAGTTTCAGCCAGCTAACCACTTGCCGCGAGCGGCACGGTACACATCGAATTACAATAACATCATTCCCTTTGAGGCGACCTCGTGGATACGCTCGTGACGCAGGTCTTATCCTCGAATGGTTATTGCTCTTATAAAACGAAAGCTCGTCGCTCGGTCGAACGATGCGAATCGTCGAGCAACCGTGCCCGAAAAAATCGTCCGCTCTCCGGGATCCCATTGAACAATCTACGCGTCAAGTCGGGTAACGAGGATACTCGAGGGCAGATTTATGCGCGTGCCCCCCTGCGCTAATTTGTCGCCTCCTTATTATACTTACGCCAAAGAGAAAGCGTTTCTGTAGATATGACGTAACCAATGATTCATCGAAGTCGTTAATGGCGAGTACAACGAAGCAGAGATACGCGATGGGGTTGTTGTTCCGTTCGTTTCACTTATTTACGCTTCAACGATAGCACAGCATCCTCCGCAGAAGATCGATAAAGAATTCTCGAAACACAAGGCTTTATAAATAACGTATCAAAGTTTCCCTACGTGTAAATGACAACGATAATAGCGACGGCGATAAGTTAATGCGAGTTAATTGTGTACACCTGTTTCGAGGTACGCTCTTCTTTACCCACCTCGTCGTTTTTGGTCCAATAATTAATCTCTGCAAGTGAAACGAACTAATCTTAGAAAACGGGAAAAGTGATCGAATCGTTTGCACCTACTTTAAGATGTGCTCTCAGAGAAAAGTGACAAACAGGGGTGAGTAATTTGAAGAAAGAAAATAAAACCCTCCTATGTTTACTAACTTCATATAGAAACGGTACCGAATTCGACGCAAAAATTGCCCCGTCTACCTCCCTGGAGTTCGATTACAAGGAATGGGACCAATGAAGCTGGGATTCTCCAGAATTCCGTCGGGTCGCGTCTTAGATATTATCGTGGCTTTGAGCCTCGCTTCGAGGAAGGTCGTCGAGCAGGTATTAAAGGCGACACTTGAGGCTGGACCCATTATAGTGTATGCGAAATACGTGGTTTGGCACATAGACAGACAATCTGATTTGAAGTCATCCTCGGATGAACGAAATGGCGTTCGCAAACTCTCGTGGCAAACGAACGCATCTTTGGCTGCCTCGGTGTCGAACGTGTACGTGGCTACGGGTTCCTGGAACGTGGAAAAGGTTCTGCGACGCGTCGTAATCGGTGGACGTTTCGGGGGTAGCAGAAGAACGCCAAAATTCACGACTGCGAGGCCTGCGATCGACCCTGCCGCCGTGGGCATCGCCGTGGGAATTCTTCGGCTCGCGGTGTTACTGATCATCGTGATAATAATAGTGATGGTATTAATAATAATAATGGTAATGTCGTACAATCGTACAAAAGATAATAACGTTAATAATATTAATGAATAGCAAGTACAACCTACAAATAGATTTCTGTTCCCAGGTTATATTATAAATCGTCGCCCCCAATCTCCCCCCCTCAACCCCTCTTTCTCACCGTGCCCTTCAACCTCACACCCCGATACGCGGACAAGCCTTCACTGCTTTCTGTTCGTTTTATTTCCCGTTAGCGTTAAAATTTAAAAAAATACATATATACTCTTCAATCGGACCGCGATAGTCGCGCGACCTAACTATTTTCTTTCGCTTCGCACTTTTCTCACCACTTTTTGGTATTTTCTTTTTTTTTTTCTCTGTTTTCATGTAACTTGCCAAACAACGCACCTCAATTGTGCACACTTCCCTATACCCGTACAGTAAACTCTCGCTATAGGTGGCTGGCGGCGAACGCTCAACGGCGAAGAGTCGACAATTCCGAGCCGCCGAGATGACGCGGAGAGAGGGAAGAGGGAGAGGGTGGGGGGAGGGAGGGTTAGAGGGAGAGAGAGCGTAAACACGTGAAAGACGAAGCGAGACAAAGTGTCGTGCTTTCTCTCGTTCGTAGCCATCGGTATGCAACGTCGCGTCGACTCCTTTCGTTCCCTCTCGCTCGGTGTCGGGTTCCCTCTCCACCGAAGGATTCCAAGAAATGACGGGAGACAGCGTCTCACGTTCAACGCATAGTTAAATCGCGTTCTTAGCGAGAGTTTACTGTATTTTAACTTTCTCGATAAAAACCCTGCGCCGATAATCTATGCAGCGATCATGACAATGGTAATGTTGACGATGACAATGATAAATACAATAATAGCAATGGCAACGACCAGATGATGATCATTATAATATTATAATAATATGTATAGACATATACATATACGTATGCGTAGCGTGTACGCGGGCGAACATACTGTATACTGCGCATACCAATTAGTAAATAAGTATGAGGAGCATTTTATACGGAATACAATGGCGAAGTTAATAAGAATGACTGCGACGATGATGGCAACTTGAGCCGATCACAATAGTATGTAATAATAATAATAATAATAATAATAATAATAATAATAATAATAATGATAATAATGATAATAGCTATAGAAATATAGGAATAGTAATAAATAGTAATAAATAGTAATAAATAGCAATAAATAGTAATTAATAGTAATAATAATAGTCACGAGTGATCAATAATAAATATAAATGCAATCTTTAATAAGTACAGTAGCGAGGTATCGATGAAATTTGACCGCAAATCGATACCGACGATTAATGTGAATAAACAGAGATTCATAAATATTATTAATTATAATAATAATACTCAATATTCACGATGGCAATAGTCTTAAAGGCAATAATGAGAGTAATAATCGCGATAATAGTAATAGCAATAATGGCCAATAATAAAATATTAAATGATTTTTGGCAAGTTTAATTGCTGACTGAGAATTGTCGTTTGGTTAATATAATAGTGAAAATGAAGAATGATAATAGCGATGATAAAAATAATTTAATAATTTAATAATGATAATGATGATGATGATGATGATGATGATGATGATGATGATGATAATAATAATAATTGATAATAATAAATAATGATTGTATAATGATTAATGAGGACGATGACGTCCCAACGACACACGAAATAGAAAATGTTGCATCAGCTTATAACAAAATTGCTCCCGTACTTTCCTCACCGTATACCTAATACGCTACACGCTATTTGTTTCGCGTACATATTACGCGTCCTCGTGCAAACGCCCTCGCCCAATGACTTAGATGATTCCATGGGATCGCGCGTCCCACGATCCCGTGCTGACTGTATGCTCAACGCGAAGTAATAAATTATAAAAGAGGCCATGACTAGACATTCAGTCGTATAAGACGTGTACACGTTCGTCTCTCACGACTCAAGGTACAATAAATAACAAGATGGCAGGCGGCACCAGAAACATTGGCCGACGAAAAAATACTCGACTTATTTCTGTCCCTATATGCGCGGTTACCTTACTTTCAATTATCAACACACCGAACACTCTATACAGTTCGATATCGGCAATTGATCACCCGAATAGCTCCTCTCTCTTCCGATAAAAATACAAATCGTCAGGGGTGGGGGGGGGGCGGCATGGGGGGGGTGGGGCAAGTGATTCACGATCACGATTACAATTACAAACATCATGGAATACTGGAAACTGTTTATCGCTACCGTATAACCGCGTTACAGTCATTCGTCACCTCGCCCATTTACTCAACCTCGAACGAGCTTATTTATACGCTTTCGCAACTTTCACCCTCGTAAAGCTACTTCTTAAAAATGAACGACACCTAACCCTACGAAATGTACCTTAACTTTAACGACACACACCGTACTACGTGGCTGTACAATATTTAACGGGTCCCGCGGCGATAACCCCGCTCGTATTCCTCGGTACATTCCACCTTCCTGCTCTTCCCCGCTCCTCCTCCCCTGCTGTGCTCGTCCACCGAGAGAGAACCGAGCGAAGAAGCGAATCTACCGCGGAAACGAGAACTCACGCGTCCCGCCCGTTCTCCTCGAACCTCCACCCGAATCTGTATCCTTCGATCGAAGGAGACAAAGGAATGCTCTGCTTGACCTGGAGACATTAACGCCGCGCACCTACCGAACTGCCCCCAACGAGGAGACGCGACACTCGAATTCGTTCGTGGGAAACGCACGATCACCTCCTCAACACCCGCGTCGTACTTCTCCTTCGCACGAGAGAATCCCCGGTCAAACAATCTCGATAAAAACGTCTGCTCGCGAGTAGAAAGAATTCGGAGACGAAGAACCATCGGTCTTCGTTGACCGGTAGCTCGATCTGTCAGTTTCGCCGGAGGACTTGGATAACTGTTAGGTCTTTGGCTGCGGTTCTCGCGTGGCGAGACACTTCGTCCCGTCTTTTCTCACGAGAGACAGACCGCTAGCCAACTCCGCGGATATCTCGAGTTCTTTTTTCTTCCTCAAAGATTCTATCTTCGTAGGACTTAATCCGCTCGCCAGTTAAACGGTGGCACTACTAGGACTTCCAACACTTCCCAATTACTTCACGATCGTGTAGGGGACATGACGAGGGCAGAGAAATTCCATGCTGCCGCGAAACACAAGGACGATATTCTAGCCCGACGTTCCTGATAATCTAAGATGTTGAGGAATGCTTCTATCGAACGTTGAGAATCGAACACGAGTCTTCTAAAGCCGAAGACCATGGCGGATGTAAAACCTGAAAATGACGGTCAACAGGCGTCGATAGCGGGTGATAATAGAAACGAGAGGGCGAGGACCCTGTGTTCAGAAATTGTGTCTCTGTGGCTTAGACTCTCTGTTTACCGACGAATGTGCTGGACGAAGAAGGGACACTATTAAAACCGTCGCGATCTTTTATGACGAATTAGTTTGTATTCTATCGACACGATTCGAAAATGCGACAAGAGAGCTCTATTTGGTCCGGCATCCTTTTGCTATTCTTAACGACTCCTACTCGTGACGGTCTAGGAATTCAGTGCGGATGTCACGATGCCTGCGGAGAAGCACAAAGACCATAAATACTTTACCGACCCGAGGTATATTGCGGTTCTCAGGGAAAAGATTTCAAAATCCATCTTGCGCCATGAACAACGGGGGTGACGCGCGAATCAACCATCACGATCCTACGATATTAAGCTCGATGTGGTACTTGAGGTTGTCCTGCACTCTTCGGTAATTTCGGCAGCCCTTGAACTCCGAGACAGAGGTCGAACCTAAACGGAAACGTTATTACTCCGTACACGAGGGGCACAAAAGCGATCAAGTTTTCCCCACACAATCGTGACAAGGGAGGCTTCCTTTCAAAGCCCAGTACAGCTGAGTAACCTAAATAGCAAATCTTAGATTCTCCCGCCCTTCGATGCCACAAAAGTGTCTCGCGATAAAGTACCTCGACGATTGTCGTAACCATTCACTTCTAAAAGTGCCACGAAATATAAAAAAAAAAGACAGGTCGATCTTTTCGACACTCGATGTTTCCTTTCAATCTCCAGAGAAGGCTCCGCTTCAGTGGCTTTCATCGATCGCTAATTGACACGCGTCCCGCGTAATTATACGCCATCGTAGTTGGTTGTAATCATGAGAATAATAATAATAATCGTAATAATATACGTGTACAGTGATAATTAATGCATGTATACCGCTTACGGTCTAATTGTAAGACGCGACCGATTCGCACCGCTGAAACCCTGCGCCGCAGCGCCGCGGGCGGCCGGTTTCGTAAGCGCGGCTCGATCGGTTCCCCTTTAATCCTTAGTTCGTTACAATCGTGTAATATTTCACCAATGTTAAAACGTCGTTCTCGGATATAATACGATAACTAGGCATGCAACAATATCTGGAGTGATTATTCTTTTTCCCAAGTTAAAAATAGTGCTTTCAGTCGTACTACCTGACTTTCAGTGGCATTCTCTCCCTCTCCTCCCTCCCTCCCCACTCTTCCTCCCTGCCCCTCCCTCGTTTTCTCACACTCCTGCCCGCTTACGGTCTCTTCCGCGTCATCTCACTTCAGTTGTCCCTCGGTTTGTTCGTTTCTCTTTCGTGAAGTAATATTACTTGGGCCCGGGGAGAGTGTAACTTTAAGTTTTCATTGTTTTCCTCTCGTTATTACGCACAGAGTCGTCGCACGCCGCTAATATCATTTCGAGTGAACGTTTTTCGTCCGCCGATGCCTGGGTTCGTCGCATTCCGCGTCGTGCTAATGATTTTTTCTTATTTTCGTTTGTTCTCCTAGGGAGCTTGGAATGGTCGCGAGCAGCGGCACCCCGGGCAAACTGTTTCCCGGATCGCGCCGCGTCCACGTAGCATCTTCTTCGTTACCGGAAAAGCAAAAAAAAAATGTCGTTCCTTCCGTCGCACACATCGCATCTCCACATCCCCCTCTCTCTCTTTCTCTCGTCTCCCTCTCTTCGCGCGCATCACACACTACCCGACGATGCTCGACGCAGCCGCCTCGAATACGCACACTGCGAACGTACAAAAATATATTACGCGACATCTATGATCCGCTATAGGTTTCTAAAAACTCGTATTTTCATTATCAGTAATTCCCTGGCAATCGACACCGCCGAGCATCGCGAAGCTTCGTACAGATTGCCCTCTGCTTTAAACCCTCTCTAATTGCTTCTCTCGTGTCCTTTTACTTTCCAACAATTTTCTTTTTTTCCTTCACTCGATAACAACTGGTAGGATCCTCGCCGTTCGAAAGGCTCGGGTTGCTTAAGAGGCGCCCGGATCAACCTGCGCATATACTTACTTCTTAGTCGCTTCGCGATTCAGAGACCGATAGATTTGAAACATTGCTTTTTGCTCTTGTCCTGAAGCATTCGCCGTTAATTAATTTAACCTCCCTTGCAATAGGTATTCAGCGAATGTAAGAGCAGAACAAAGAGAAGGTAGGTGCCTATCGAAACGTCCCGAGAAAATTCGCTGCGAGCTGCTGAAATGCGAAGAGCCCCTCTTAGCTTTGGACTTCAGTGCTATAATGCGAGGGAACTACTTACAAGGAGAGTATTTTAGGTGTCCGCCTCCGATCGTTTTGATTTTTGGATATGTTATAGAGGACCGAAAAATAAGAAATACGTGTTTTTTTATTTTCCCCAGTCTTCATATTTGAGGGGTGAAAACTTCGTTCAAAGTTAGGGGTGAAAAATCATTTTTGTGGAATATCTCGAGAACTATTAGAGATAGGGGAATAGTGTGAATAGACGAATTTTGTGTCTTTGAATGCGAAATATGACTGACTCGCCAGATTTTCAAAAATCCACAAAACTGATTTTTCACCCCTAACTTTGAACGCAGTTTTCACCCCCCAAATATGAAAACAGGGAAAAATAAAAAAACACGTATTTCTTATTTTTCGGTCCTCTATAACATATCCAGAAATCAAAATGATCGGAGGCGGACACCTAAGATACTTTCCTTGGTAGTGGCATTGGTAGTTTTACTGCTTTAACCTAAACGGAGAAAATGAATGTCGCCCTAAACACACGAGTTCGTCCTCCGCGGAAGGGGAAATAAAAGAGCACACATAACACACTACAAGCAATGTCTTCGTTACAAAGTATATATTCGTCATGTTCCGAAATCATCCCCGTCCGACGTTCCCCAGTTGATTAGTTCGCGGCGGGCATTTTCCTCTCCTCGGACGATCTGATTCAACGGTAAACCGAGCATGAAATAAGGCTGACTGTGAGAGAGCACGCTGACCTGTCCGTTTGAAACTCCAGAGGGTTTTAATTATCGCGGTGAAGATCAGAACCGAACCCTTCGTCTTTCTCACGGTCATAATGCTACGCATTAAAGCTCTTTCGCTCTTGTTCGAGAACCTCGCGAGGCTCGCTGCTTTCTCACGGCTCCTCAACTAAAAATCCAACGCGTTCCTTTATAAAAATCCACGCACCGTTTACGTTCAGATTCCACTTTCGAAATGAAAAAGAGAATAAGAACAGTGTAACCCGACTGGAAACGCGGACTTTGAAACGAAGACTTGTCTCAAAAAGCAACTCTATACACGCTATTATTAATTACCAATCTAAAAGAAAGAGCATAGCAGTACCTAACGGTTCGTAAAAAAAAAATGGAATGTCTGGTTTAGGATCGACGAGGAATGCTTCAAGTTTGGAACGAGTGCTGAAGGGAGGAAGTACATATTGTGTATGGCAGCAGGGTGGGCATCGGTTCACTGAGAATGTAGCGACAGAAGTAAATGTTTGAGGTGTGATGTTCCGGTGGTGAAGTGCAGCGTTTTCTTTTTTTTTTTTAAATCAAATACAGTTACTTTGCATTGGTTATAGGTATACTGAATCGTGGCGTTTGTGTCACTCGATTATTGCAAACCCACCCCCGCAAGAACTGTTAGACGATTTCGATCCCAATGACGATGTAATTCTAGTTAATCGTTGACGATTCCAGTAAAAATACTATACTTCCATAAACCGAGACTGAGTAACCGTAGCTCTTCTTCTTCAAAAGAGGTTTTAAGAAAGCATTTCAGACGGTGTTTATTTCACAGAGATTATTAAGCTACCGAGTTTCTAAGGTGTCTCTTTGATGTAGGCACCCAAGGGTGCCGTTTTCCGTAATTGTTCCCAGCGTTCTTCTACACCGACTTACTGGTTACGAATATGCCGTGCTCCGTAAGCATAAGGCGCAAGTATGTACGGCCGGGGATCAATCTCGCCCGTCTGCGTAGCGGGACGCGTCTCGCGATAACGTCTCCGAGGTTTCTTTTGCCGCGATGTATGGACCTTGAAGCGGCCGCGAGTAAGGGAAGGGTTTTTGCCCGGGAAATTGAAGGGCGGCGGAGCAGCGTACGAGAGTGAGAGATAAAATAAAGTGAGGCCAAAGACCAACCGGTGTTGTGTAATATGAACTGAAAATATTATTAAAAAGCATTTTACAACAAAAAATAACTAAAAAAAACAAACAAAAATACGATTTACATTTAAATTAAGAACAATTGGGTTGTATCGTCTAAAAATAATAACATAACAAACCAGTACAAAAAAAAAAAAGGAGAGAGAGTCGTATGTTCGTTTCTTCTTGTGTTCCGTTATCCATCCTTCTGGATGCAAGGGGCGCGCGCGCATACAGAGAACACACAGGCACGCGTACACACACACATCTACACCTCGTTCCTTACTTTGGGAATAATGCATATCAAAGTAGTGCTGCTTTTTCCTCTCAATCTTTTTATGCTCGTGCGTCTCTCAACGAGGTAAGAGTGGCTAAAAAAAGAAATGGTAGTGGCGGCTAGCTGGCAAGGTAGCATGGTCTCTTCCCGACTTTCATCCTTTCTCCGGATATAGAATTGTAAGAAACGTAATAATAGTAATACTACAATTAATGGTAATAATAATAGTAATAGTAATAATGATGATAATAATCGGAATAATCGTAATAGAATAAGTGTAATAATAATATTAATAATATAACTACGAATCAACACAGACGTATGCGATTTAAATACTAATGGACAGATACGTCGTCGTGATGTGGTTTCAATGGAATAAACCCCACTATGAGGAGACGGCGCGTATACTTTTTCAGCTTTCCTTTTTTTTTTTTTCCCGAATACATGGAGAAACAACGTTTCCGGCCGGCGTTCATAGGAATCGCCTGAATTAGAAAAGAAAGAAAAAATAATAAGCCTTAAGGAACAACTAAAAGACGTCAAATACTGTGTTTTCGATCGCGCCAGAATTAACAGAGTAAAGATTAATTGTGTCGGAACCGGCGGCGGGCCCTTCCCTCGTCTATTCTCCCCCGTGTTCCGGCTAAGTCCGATCTGCTTTCGTTGCTACTCGCCCGTCGAGCGTGTCAACGTTCGGAAACTGGCTAGAATACTGCAGGACGCGCACGCGACGCGAGTACTACGACGCTTCGCCGCGAGATCCGAAGCGGCATTGTTCAACGTCCGACACGAATCAATGAACTAAAACCATTCCTTGTCATTCCCGTTTGACGCGTCAGTCTGGCAGGCGTAACTGATCATCGCCCCGAGAAGAGACGCACAGTCCCGGACGAATGAGACAGAGATCGCCAGAGCGCGCGATTCATGATGTACCCGCTGTACGAGTAGCTACGTCGCGGATAACCGAGCGCGTCTGGTGTCCGAAAATTGGTAAGAGCAACCAAGTACCTCAAGTCGACTAACAAGCGTGTGGCACTGTAACGACGAATTATCGAGGATCTTCTATCAATCTGTTTTGATTTCTCCTGCCGTTCACTTTCTCCTCGGATCGACCTCGCTTCGAATGCGAATCGATCGTCAACTCACTGCGGGACACGATTCTCAAAGTTCAAAACGTTCATAACACTAAAAATTATTTCACAGCGCAGCAGACGTACGACTAACAACTTCTATTATTTTTTTTTTATTATTTCATTATAATACTTATTTCTCTACGCTCGCTCGAGTTCCCTGGCCTATGAAACTTAAATATCAGGCTCTTCAGTGCTGATCAGAAATGCAAACGTTCCTGACGTTAGACCGCCGCTTGATGCGACTGTTCATCGAATGATTTTCTACAACTGCCCGCTCGAAGGATTAACACGCCACTGATCTGCTCTCTCGAAACTTCGCGGGCGAAGTAATCGACGTTGGTCGCGGTCCTGTAACAGCGTTACGGATTGCTTCCGCTGAAGAAGAAAGTTGTCGACCTAGTTCGCGAAGGATCCACGTTTAAAATTAACAAAAAAAAAAAAAAGAAGAAGAAAGAAAGAAATCCAGCGTCGTTATATGGATTGAGAAATAAATGCGTCCAAAAGGGTGCAACAACTGTTTCGTAAACTGTGGGGGACAACTGTCGATTCAACAAGCTCTCACGTCGATATGTCGGGGGTTAGTTTCGCGCGCATACCGGCCCGAAAATTGTGGACCGGCTCCAGGACTTCCCAAAACTTTCGGGCGGCGCGAAGGAACACGGACCAGCTTGATCTAATAATACAAGGTTTAATAACAACATTATGGAAGATCCTCGTGATTCGTGGCTTTTACCTTTCGACGTTGAGGAACCTAATGCGCCAGCTAGCCTCGTTACGTATCAAACGACGCGTTCAATTAGTGAGAAAATTGTTAGGTATTTTGCATAGGAGATATGCTTAAAAAATCGTAACACTTTTGACCTCTGCGCAGTGAGGCATTTAAATAATGAATAGATAAAAATAAAAATCATAATAATACAATAATAATACGTACATACATACAATAATAATAATAATAATAATAATAATAATAATAATAATAATAATAATAATAAAATAATATTGTAATAGTAAACATGCATGAGGTCGCGTGATAAAACCCCGCGAGGCTCTTTATCGTCGTCGACTCATCCAACAAAATATATTAATACTATACATTCGAATTCAGAACACTAGCGCAAATCGTTTTTACTGGTCGTACTATAGAGAGAATGATGGTGGTTGGAAGAGGGAAACGGCTGGTGACAGTGACGGTAATGATCGTGGCGATTGGTGGTAGTTTGTATGGGGTTGGTGAAAATTCAATTACGGCGGAACGGGGGGCGGGGGTGGGGGTAGGGGGAAACTAGCAACGAAACGGTGTTGGAAAGGAATGGAAAGAGCAGATAGCTATAGAGCAAAATAACTTACATCATTACTACAATTCACTATGACTACTCACTACGTTAACACCACTACGACTAAAGTTAGACAAAAAGGAGAACGGGAACAGAATAATGTTCGAGCGACAAGTGCGACGGACTTCTTTCCCGGGAGTCCCTAATATCTCTTTCGACTAACAATAAGTTACCGTTACGTTCGGGGGAACATGCCGATTTCTCGCGTACAGCGTACACACACACACACACACACACAGACACACACAGACACATACATTCATCTCTGTCGATGACATGCATAAACCATCGATCGAACATTTCTGGAAGGTCACTCCGAAGATCGGTCGAGGAAGACGAGAAAGAGGCACGGTGCGCGTTTCGTGGTGTTCGCCCTGTTGTGTTGCTTCTCTGGGAACATACTACTCCTTTAACTGCAAGAAGGACAAAAGTAATCTCGTCCCTTCACTCGGCACATTCTTTCCGAACTCTCATCTTCCTCCACGACAAACTGTGTCTGTGCTGCCGATCGTCAAGGAAACAAAAAAACAAAGAAAAAAAAAACAAAGAACAAAAAAACAAAAAAAAACGGATAAAATGTGACATACAAATTTACGCGCACTCCACGTTCGCGAGTGCGCGTGTGTTCCAGGAGAGATATAAAAGCGAACATTTACAAGGGACAAGAATAATACGTGTCGTAACAAAAATGAATGGAAAACAAAATAAGAAGAAAGAGATTGCGTCGAAATAAATGGACAAGATTGCGTTGGGCAGTCGTGACTATCATACGTTAAATGCAACTTAAAGCGAATCTCCCTTCGAGGTGTCGTTGATTCTTATGAAAAGGGAAGAAGAAACACACGTACATATAAATATAAAAAGAACATCTGCTTAATCATAAAAAAGAAAAAAAATACGGCGCATGGGGATGAGGAAGGGCTCAGGAAGAAGGACATCGGATGCAACGTTTATCTCTGTCCTTTAATCGCAAGATCCTTCTGAAAGTCTAATACGAGGAGTACTGAACGAACGTTTCGTAGCAACGATGCCGATCGATATTGCCGTCGTCCATTGTCCTTTGATCTGCAGATCATCCATGGTACAGGCCATCGATCGCGCACAGGGTGCTACGTTCGAATAACGCGCGCGCACGGAACGCGCGTTCGCGAGAGGAAAATAGAGAGAGAGAGAGAGAGAGAGAGAGTGAGAGAGAGAAAGAGAGAGAGAGAGAGTGTGTGTGTGTGATGAAACAAGCTCTGGCGCAACATCAATTCTCTGCGAATTGGCGACAACAATGGTGAAGAGTTGATTCGTTATGGGCCAGAGTTAAGCGGAGCCCAACGTTCGTGCCCGTCGAGCGTGATAATAAGCCGAGTTGAAATCCCAAAACGAAATTCGGAAGAATCGTGGTTCGATACGGACGGGTACACATTCGTCTTGCACGACCCAGGAAAAAGTAGGCACGCATAGAAATCACGCGCGCATCTACGTTCAAGGTGCTCGGAGAAACGTCCCTCGCGGTGTTTGCTGATCAATAGGATCACGAAATGAAGAATGAGGGAAAGACCAGGTAAGGAACGAGGAGGGAAATACGGGCAGGGACAGTTTCGCAAATAGAATTGGGAAAAGTAACAGGTAAAGGGAGAAGGGAGGAGTAGAGTGACTAGCGGCGGCGAGCTCTACAACTAAACAACAACAACAGTATTTTCAGTTATAACAACATTAACAAGTAAGTTTTTCCGCGTATATGCGCTTACACGCTTTTATGTGTGTGTCCCGTGTTGGCGCGCACACGCGTACGTTTACGCACGTAACAAAGTGGGCGTTCCGAAATCGCTTGCGGTTTTTTCGTTTTTTCATCTGCATTTTTTTTGTAACGAGCGTTTCGCAGTACACGCGTGCACGTATATGCGGCCTCGACGAGGACCGCATGTGCGCGAGTCACGCGAGCGTCTTTCATTGTCGGCTGAACCATTCTCCTTTCTCGTAATTCCTTTCTCTCTCGTTTTCGTTCCCCGGTTGTTTCAAGAATCGTTGGGCGCGCGTGTCCCTAGTTTTCGACACCGTGTCCAACGTATACTCCTATGTACATTGTTCTCAATAGCGTCACGCGCCACGCGCCCACGCAGGAACCGCACGGAAGCAGGCGCCAAAGAGAACAAACCCCTACCGATGCACGAGGCATTTTCATTAGAACGGAAGCGACGTGTCTCTGCCTACTTGGCCGTGCATTCCGCACAGGCGTGCACACGAGTAGGCCCCTGTCACCTTGAATTTCGACAACTCGATCAGCGTGTTCTCGCTCGCGTGCGCTTGCTTGCAATTCGTTTCCTCGTAATCGGCGTCTCGTAAACAGGAGTGAGGTGGGTCGAGCGGGCGAAGGTGGATAGGCGAAGTGAGCACGAGCGGTGGTAGTAGTAGTAGGTGGGCGAAGAAGAGGATAGTCAAGTGTAAGTAAAAAAAAGATCGATGAGATCCTGGCCCCGTGGCCGTTGAAACAATGGCGAGAAAAATAACAACGACAACGACAACGACGATGAAAACGACGATTGACGATCATTGTCGGCGTCATGGCGTGTCGATGCTCTACATGCCGATCGGTGGTACTTGTACGTAACGATAAATGTAGAGTCGGTAATCCTTGCTGGCCAGCACGACCGATCCGTCATCCATTAAAGCGACATCGAAGCACTGGGCGTGCTTCACCTTGCTCTCGAGGGCCGACACCAGTTGACCGTCTTGCGTGAAGATCGTCAGATTGAAGTTATTGTGATTGTCTGCTATCAGTATCTCGCCTACGGCGTTGATGCCTACCCCGATGGGGTAGTTCGTGATCCCTTCTCCGCCGATCTGCCGGAGATAAGCGCCCTCGTAATTGAACACCTTCACGCAGTGGGCGCGATTGTCGCTGATGAAGATCTCCTGTTTGTCGTTCACGACCACTCCGTTCGGGAACTCTAGGTGCTTCGAGCAGCCGAACTTCTGAAGGACGTTGCCGGCCTGATCGAATATTATCACGCGCATCACTTTACACTCAACAACAACGATGCGTCCCTTCGAGTCGACCGTTACACCGCGCGGATGCTGCAAAATATTCGCGCCGAACTTACGCACGAATTGACCGTACTGGTTGTATATCTGTATCTGATGAGTCGGCGACCGTTCGGTCACGATTATGTCGCCCGAGGTTTTCACTACGGCCACTCGATTCGGATAAAGTAACTGACCGTCTCGCTTGCCGCACTCTCCGAATTGGAATTTAAACCTGCCCTCCTTGTCGAAGATTTGAATGCGGTGATTGTTCGTGTCAGCGACGATGATGTCGTTCTGCGCGTTCACCGCCACCCCTGACGGCTCGGTGAACTGACCTTCCATCACTCCGAACTCACCGAACTTACAGTGGTAGATCATCTTCTGCCGTTTTATCTGCGACTTCGGTGGGAATATCGCCGCGGCGGACATCAGCTTCGAAGTTAGGTCGAGAACAGAGTCACCGGACGCGGTGTTTGCCGCGACAGCCACGGACGTCGGCATTGGGAAGTGGTCGTTCGTAGTGACAACTGGATAGGCGTCGCTGCCACCGTTGCTCCACTTCTCGTAAGGGTTCGTGTTCATGCCGTTTAAGTTAAGATCGCTGATGGTCGTCGAGAACGGGCCCAGGCTGTTGGCCGAGCTGAAGCGTTTCGTGATCACGCTGCTGTTTGTGTCGAAAGACGACGGTGAAGTGGACGAAGCGCAGGTCGAAGCGGAGGATATCAGGCCGTTGCTGTAAGGTCGGTCCATAAGCAGACCACCCAAGGAGCCGCCGCTACCGGGTCCGTTGCTGGTGTTGTTGCTGCCGTTACCATTGCTGGAGAGCGCCGTTGGTCGCGCAATGGGCGGTTGTTTTCCAATTGGCCCAGCGTTGCTCTCGTTGTTGCTTCTCACGTAACCGAACGTGTTCCGTACGCCCACTTGGATCGCTTGATAATTACTAACAAACTCCAGGTCGACAGTGTGATTGTTGATGTCCGGTGTGTAATTCAGCAACAGTTGAAGCTTCGAGTCGAGGAGCTTCTTAACCATCAGCACGTCGGTGATGGTAGTGTATTTGGTTAATCGTTCGACGAACTCGCAGGTCTGGAGCATCTTATCGGCCATCTCGTTGGCCTTTTGCGACAGGACACCGAGGGATATCTGCTTGGTGGAAAACACCGACTCGAGCTCCTTCAGCAACTCTTGCTTTCGCTCCTCGAGCATGGATCTGTAGAATTGGAAAGTGTCGTTGATCTCGTTCTGCGCTTTGTGATACTGCACTTGTAGACGCGCTGCGCCGTGATCGGCTGCCTTCACGGCGGCTCTCACGTCCGCCGCCTTGGCTCTGCACTCTTGCACCACTCTCGCCATTGCCTCGAGCTGCTGCGTACCGACCTCGGAGATGTGCGCGCAGTCGTGTAGCGGGCCGGGATGATCGGTAATGGTGCACTCCTTGCAAACCAACACCGTGCAGGTGCGACAGAAGTATTTCAGCAGCTCTTGCTTGTGTCGAAGACAATACGGTACTTTCTCGCCGTTAGTGTTGCCGCCGTTAATCACCAAGTTGTTCTTCGGGATCTCGGTGCTGGCCGAGCTGGTCACTGTCTCGAGCTTCGAGTCCCCAAGATTGAGGACGCGATGCCCCTCGAAGCAGTGCATGAACTGATGCGCCATTACGCAGTTCGGGCAAAGGAAATTCGCGCAGTCGAAGCAACGAGCTACAGCGTCGGATTCTGTGGATTTGCAGCCGGTACAGCGAACGCCGCCGGCGCCTCCTAATCGGCACCGCGGGCAGGGCGCCTCTCCAGGTTTCTGGGAGTCGAGGCAAAGGTCACAGCTGTCGACGTCGCAGATCGCAGAGTCGCTCGCAGGCGGAGAACTGCCGCTCACTGTAAGCGGGGACAGCGAGGCCAGGGACCCGATGGAATTCGCGCGCGATTCCAGCGAGAGTGTCGGCGAGGCCATCTTCAGTCAACCGGCATCCCTGTTAACAAAAAGCAATGGTTCGTTTTAAGGACGGCTCACCCATTATGTACCCTCCTTCTTTTTAGTCTAATTCCGCATGGTCTGCGACAGGGAACAAGCAATTTCGATCTTTTGCCCTGTCGCTGTCACGCGTTCAACCAACTCAACTTTTTCGTGCACCTCTATATTAAACCATACAAATGAATGTAGACCTGAACAACCACCGGTTCCACGCGAAATACAATTTAAGCGGGTTTTTCTGTTTATTTGTACAGGCTAACGATAGTTTCTTCACTCCCGTCGCATACTTTTGCAGGGTTACACAGGGTGTGTTGTAATAGATAGTACAACCTGCAAGTTTAATAAGTAGAGGATATATTCTGTGACTTTTCAAACAATAAGCGAATGATTAACTACTCAAAAGCGCATTAAGTCGATGGGGTAAGGCTGACAATAGTGTTTACTGCAAATACTTAGTTAATTACCTTGAAACGTCTGTTTCGATTAAGGGGGTGTACCCGTTTGAACCCGCGGAAAATGTGTACATTTTGTGGATTTTTTTACAAGTCAACGGCTTGATGAAGATTTCCCGTTTTTTTACTATCTCTACGTAGTATTATGAACTACTTAAAAAAAAAGTTTCAGTTACAAAACTATTGTTTTTCGGAAATTATGCATACATATCCGAAAGTCTCTCGATTTTAGACGGCAAAACGGTGGGCCTAAAAACTCGCGCTACGTTCAACCAATTCACTTCCAATTTTGCACGCAGGATCGTAATAAGATTCCACATCATCCCAAGAGGGCTTTTTTTATTGCGATTCCCCGTTTATTATTCATAAAGAAAAATGGTGGCCTTTTCTCTTGAAAAAGTGTAACTTTACCTTTGATCTCTCACCATTTCTTTATTTTTCAAAATTTTCAAAATCGGCCTCGTTGGACGATAGCTATTGACATACTTTATAAGAAGATTTTATTGTTTTTGATTTCAGACACGACATACAGCTGTTTTCAGGCCCACCGTTTAGCCGTCTAAAATCGAGAGACTTTCGGATATGTATGTATAACTTCCGAAAAACAATAGTTTTTTAACTGAAACTTTTTTTTTAAATAGTTCATAATACTGTGTAAGGATAGTAAAAAAACGAGATATCTTCATGAAGCCGTTCACTTGGAAAAAAATCCACAAAATGTACACATTATCCGAGGGTGCAAACAGGTGTACCCCCTTAAGCGAAATCATTTCTAAAATCACATTCATAAAATTATATTACCGGTTACTGTACAGTATTCGACATTAGAAATTTATTAATTCCCACTGATTAATTCTTAATTTGGTAAGAGTAGGTACTTCCACACGAGGTTGGGCGCTCTCAATCTTCGCCTGTATTATATCGCCGCACTTGCGAATGATTCACGATGGAAGGATGTCGTCCCTTCTAATTAAATCGCCCTGACCGAACGGTCGTGTTTCATCTGAGTGCCCGTGGGTAGACGGACAGATAGAGGGAGACAAATATGGGGGAAAACACCGAACAAAGAGAAATAAAAGAGGCCGGTGGCCTGTGAACTCAAGGTCACGAATGTGAAGGTTGCCCATGCCTCTCCTACTCGGTGCGATTGAATTTATGGTGTTTCGCGCAATGTTCCATTTGCTTTTCCACAGGAGGACGAAGATGCCAGTGTTTAACCCTTAACTGGTACCCTGGGGTCGCTCGTGACCACAAGCACCCAAAGTTCGATGTACAATTCTCGGTTCTCTAAGTTGGTAAACTGAATTTCTAATTAGTTTTAAAATAATAGTTTAACTTTCTACGCTTCTATTAATTTCTACATTACCTAAGAAGAAAATATTCATAGTGGTTGCTCTAGTGTCGATTTTACAAATTTCTATGTCCTTCTTTATTTGGGGTCTGCCACGACCCCAGTATACCAGTCACGTTTGCCAAAAACAGTATACCAGTTAAGGGTTAAGAAAAGGATAAAAGGGTAAGTCTGAGCAGAGAAAATTAGCTGGAGAAAGAGAAGCGAGTGGAAGAGAAGTAGAAGGAGGATGGAAAAACGAGAATAATCGAATGAGTAGCCAGTAGATTAGCTGGAGAAGAAGAAGAGAACCGAGTGCAAGAGGGGTAGAAGATGGAGGGAGGAGGATGGAAAGAAAGGGAATAATCGAATGAGTAGTCAGTAGAACAAAGAGCGACTCGCCGCTGAGGGAAACACTTCCGAACACGGGCTAGTTACTCTTCTCTCTGGTGCGATGCCTTCGTGCCGGAATTTCGATCGAGTCGCCAGATAAAAAGGTCAACGCGTCTGAGGGAGTATGTACTTGCTGGAAAATTACATTTACCATAGTGAATGTCAAAGGACGCATATGTTGAGCACTTGGAAGATAAGCCGCAGAGTCTGCATTAAACGATAGTTGAATTATTTTACAGTTGCAAATTATTCAATTGCAAATGATTTGAAATTCAAAGACGTTTGCCCTCGTGGACACAAATTTCAGGGGGGGAATGCTGAATCCTTTAAATTCTCTGAGCAACTGGAATCGGTTGTTTCACAAACGACATATGTACGTGACATTTTGCAGCTTTGAGAAAAACGATAGACTGTTTCATTCCAATAATTCGTGCCCTCAAAATCGGTGAAAAATATGTTTGGAATTGAAAGTCTCTGGTTTGAAAGTTTCTGCAGTAAACCACTTTTTTCCAAGACCTTTTGGGGCTATTTCGTTCAAAACTTCTAGCTTAAGGAGGTTCGATACTTCACTTGAGGGGCAAACGGCGAGATGGGTAAGCCTATGCTTATACATGGGAGCTCTGCAGTGATACCAATCTTAGATAAAAAAATTATGTAGACAAAAATGTTATTTACATGTCTATTCCTAATAAAATTATCACTACATATTTTGTTTTGGAATTCAATTAAACAAAAAGGTATGTTTAATGCAGTTAGAAATATAATATTTTCATTAAAAGTAGAGTAAAATATGCGAGTGAGATGCGGCAACGTCGCTTTGCGTCCATCTTTTTTTCTCTCTCCATCTCACACTTGTGGCGTCGTTTTGCGCGTTTCTATCGGTTCGCAACAAATTACTAAACACATGTTTACAGGTTGGTAGTGTTTTTACCAATTTTTACCGCGTGTTTTGTACAAGTATACAATGTACAGATGACTACTTGGCGTACAGCGTTGCCACGTTTCCAAAAGTACGAGCACATTGCTGTCTATTTATTCAATTATCTAATAAATCGGCACGGTTCATGTCCGATTTTCTTTTTTAGAATTTCACAGGAATATTTAAGCTTCTCATTGCAACATTTTTTAGAATTTTCTCATCATTTTCAAGGTCTTTGTGTAATATTTTATAGAAATTTTACCGCTTCTCCCGTAACAGCCTGTGTATAATAGCGCAACTTTGATTTCAATTTTTTCAAAAAGCGTGCGGTCAATCGACTTGAAATTTTGACGCAATGCGGACTACACTTTGAACATTAGATTAAAACACTTTCCAAAGATTTATCATCATTTTCGCTCCGGTATCGAACCTCCTTAATAGTGAAACTCGATATTTGTTCGAAATCGCATGTAATTAAAACAACAAAGAAAATTACGTGCACAAATATTCTGTTCATGAATGATCTTTTGTACTGCAGAAACAACGCAAGATTCTTGTAAAATATCGTTGCCATTATAGACTGTCGAGCCAAGTTTTTAATTTAAAAAAAAATTATGGCATTTTAAAGTTAAATACATTTTTCCATGCAAAATTTCGCTGCGTAATTGTTTATAAAAAAACAATTGAACGAAATACCCAGAACTTGACTCGACAGAGTATAATGGCAACATTATTTCACAAGAATCTTATTTTATTTTTCACATCATTTCTCTTGAATAAAACCCCGTATGAATAACGATTTCACTCGTGCTTCTCGTGTTATCAATTATCAATGTTTTATATATTTGATATATTAACCAAAGAACTCAATTACGACGACGTACAAGGTCAAAATCTGTTGGATAATTTGAACTGCAAGGACTGCGGCGGCAAAGAGCTAAGAATTATTGTTGGAAATTTTATTTTTCGTCTCATTAAAATTAATTGCTTCGGGACCACGAAGGAGTTATGAAACGAGGAGTATCTTAAGTGCGAAAGAACTGAAAACGGGCAACGATAGACGAACGTGTCAAAAGGGGGCGAGAGGAAATGAGGGGAAGAGGAAGGGAGGGAAGTGGCGATAGAAGAGCGCGGTGTGCCGGAGGCAGGCAGGGTGCGTGCACCCCGATCGATGAACGTCGTTCAGGGGTCACGCCGTTTTCCTCTTGCCCCTTGGCTACTTCTGTGTAGAGCCTCGAGGTGTATCAACTCCCTACTCCCCGGTCACGTTTCGCATTCACAGACTGCCAAAGCGAAAAGGGAGCGTTCGCGATCGCGCGCGCACACAATGAGACTGTGTATATACCTGGAGCTCTCGTTCGCTATACCAACTACTCCAAGGCATCAGACGAAAAAGACCTCGAATCCACCCTCGTAAGTTACGGTGCAGATTTCTTGCTTATCGACGGTGGTAATCCCTTGAAAATCCTTTGATACTATTAAACCTGAACTTATATCGGGCACCTTATAAGTTTTATAGAAAGAAAAACAGTAAACACCTTTCCCTGCTCTTTCGAGTACTACACAATTATGTAGTTCGGAGAAAGTACTGTAAAAAGTTGGTATTTCTTTGAATCCACGCTGAAGCAATTTTCTACCGAAAAAAGACTCGAGGCGTTAGTAACTGAAAGCGAATACATTATCAGAATTAAGCTGTAACTGATTGCAAGTAAATATTTAATACAGAAATAAAACAGATCGGGCGGATTCGTGAATTGATATTACAGATTTGCGCGAGATACGAAGGAAATAAATGTATGAGCTGTTTGCAGTTGAACTTAAGTTCAACAGACTCGAGATTGATTTAATCGATTGCCGAAGGTGAAACGACTGAAATCACTTGTCCTCTCTCGTTAACAGAATAACCAGTCGCTGGTAATGCAAACGGCGTAAGGACTTGAGAGCGCTAGGACGTCGCGAGTCGGTTTTCTTCTTGTTCCTGTTTGCTTCCGAGGAAGAGGAGATAGCGGTGTATCCTGGTCGACACACGTTTTTATAAGAGTAGAGGTAGAGACCGGGCGTCTATGTGGGTATGCATACATATATACACGGCGGCACCGGCATTAATCCTGCCGGCTGTCTGGGCGATCGGATCTCCTCGGGAGGAACACTCAAGGGCAAACCATAAATCTTGTCGCCCCTTGCCTCGGGTCACCTTTGTAAGCTGGTGTCTAGCAATCGAGACTAAGTGCATGAAGAAAATCGCAGGAGGCGACAAGATGCTTCTCGTACGTACAGCCCTGTATCGTGGTGCGCATAATTACACAAACGCCGCGCCATAAAGTGGTGGTCTCAGCGGTAACGACGCTATTTTATTTTTTTTTTATTAACTGTTTAACTGCGCATTTATTTCCGGAGAGAAATAGGGGCGATATCAAGCCTTCGCTTTAGCAAGGATAATAGCAAGGGAGTTGTTGGAATAACATTTAATAATATCGAAAAATTCAAATTTAATTTCTCCAATCTGGAAAATAGAATTAGTGGCAGACTTTGGAAACGTACAATTTAAATGAAGTAGTTCAAGTCATCTTGTAGGAATGTTATTCTATCAACCCTTCGTTGACAAGTCTTTTCCTGATCAACTCTGACATACCTGGGTGGCTCACACCCAGTACAATCTTCGAACGAGTGACATTCTTATCGAAAGAAGCCAATCGTTATGAAAAAAATCGTGGGTCAATTTCAAGGTCGCTAGAAGGTATAGGGGATAGTTTTTTCATTGAAACTTCAGCACAGTTTTTGTATAAAATATTCTAGATTACCCCGTGTCGAGAAAACACGAAGAAAATTTTTCAAAAATTTGTAACTGTTATGAATTTCAATATTAGAAGCTAGAAATTTACAGAGTTATTGTTCAGATACAATATTTTCAGCAGAAAGTAGTTTGTAAGTTGGCTGTGGAAAAAAGGGTATTTATTTTGCATATAGAGGGTGCAGAGCGTCGAAATCAGCTTATGGGTAGCTCACACCCAGAGTGTCACCGAAGGGTTAAAAATGTGGATTTTTATTCTGCAAATGTTTGTCTCAACAGATGAACTGTTGTTATTCGATTAATAACTAGAATCATATAGTCTTTTAACAGGGTAATAGTAAAAGTTGGGCAATATGATTTTGCAGTTCCCATTGAAACAGTGAGAAATACGTAGTACTTGATTTAAAACGCACGACTGTTGGGGCTATTCGCATTGCCTAGTTAAATTCTCGGTACCGATGGATTAATTGCAGCTTTATTAGTACCTAAAGGTTTCTTTCAAAACTTAATGCTCAAAGTGGTGAAAAAATGCGTTGTTAATGTTTCAACTGTAGGCGATCACATATTGTAGTATCGCAATCCCTAGTAGCAATTCTGGCATTCTGATGGCCAACTAACTCCCGACTTGGGGATACTGTGGGCCAATCAGTAATGCTATATAGAAATAAGAAAACGTTATAACGCGCAGGGTGCTTTAGCTTTTAAAGAAATAATTTTCAGCGTTGGAAGAAATGGCGAAGGGTAGCGGATTATCGAGAAGATGACTACTGTTGCCGAGGAAATAACGGTACGTTTTCAAACGAAGACTGCAACCCCTCGGTTGAATGTACCGTAGGAAGGGGTGGCGGACGGTGCGTCTGGTTTCTATGGAAACACCGCATCGACCATCCCAACCCTTCGACCGGGGTTCCGACGAGGGTCGAGTCCGTCACCGATGGTGGTGGGACCGACGAGGAAGGGGTAACCGCCCCTAGAGAACGGTAACTGCCGGTGCATCGCCCTTCAACGCAACGCGGCAATGCGTATTTCTCGTTTATAGGGTGATCAGAAAGTATTGCAGAATATATGTCTCCGATCCAATTTCTCCTAGCTTTATGGCCACTGCCAGGGCACAGAAATAAAACGGAACGTTTCATGCACGTAATATTACTCTCCGGTTGGTCTCGTTAAATCTTGCGAATGAAAGAGTGTGGTAAATACGGGTTAAGGGTGGATAACTTGTTCGTGTTAATCACGATCATTCATCCGTCACGTTGCTAACTGATTGTAAACATCTGATTATTCATCCACGAAGGGGTTGAAAGTTTCCTTCCGCCGCTACTTTCCTCTACCAGCAGCACAGGGTTGTGATTTTCTGGAGGTCCTAAAGCGTGTCTCCTAAGTTCAAGTAGTGTATTGTTACAGCGATAGGACTTGGAGTACTGCAACTGCTGTAAAACATAAGATTCCAAGGAGAAACGCAGGGGCGGATTCGGAGATTTGGCGCCCCTAGGCTAACAAGCGTCTGTCTCCCTTTTCGCGAAACATCGTACAGTATTTTAATTCAAAAGAGCTGAGACTATTTTCAAATTAATTCGATACAACTCACGTATGAGTTGTTGCTGTTTTGGTTTGGAAAGAAAGTGAATTAATTTTAGAGTTGCCTCAAGCCCCTGTGTTTAAAGTCACCCTTCGCTTCGGTGTTAGGAAAATTAGACGTGTTAGTTTCGCCACCTTTTTCAATTTCTTCCGCCCAAAATTTGGTTAAAAACAGTTCAGAAAATACTCAATTCTTTCGAGATGTTTCATGAAGAGTTTCTCTGTTCAGCTTGTGCTGTTCGACCAACGTGTGCTCGTGAGTTGGTGTACGTCTCAGACCAATCTAAGGTCGAATTAT